>NW_017193031.1:0-10004 GCF_001704415.2 Capra hircus
TGGTCGGGAAAGAATTCCTAGTGTTCCCGTCCCATCTCAAGAGGAGGCGCCCTCCACAGGAAAGACGAGAGGAACTCCAGGATCAGCCCCATTCCCAGAGTACCCCTGATTTCTCAGGCCATTCCAGGGAAACCTGTTTTCCCTGCACTGCCTCGACTTTCAACCCGAGGATCGACTCACACCACGGTGGCACGTGGGACAGCTCTGTGGGAAAGCCTCTTGGTAAAGCCTCGTGGGAAAGCCTCGAGGGAAAGCCTCGAGGGAAAGCCACAGATCCCTTGATCCATGCGAAGGGAAGCGCGACACTGCTGCTACAGCTCGAGAGGAAAGCGCACGTGCATGCCCCACTCGAGACGAGGACTGACTCCCCTGGGGAGCTCCAGAAGTATCCCAAGATCCATGTCAGCACTGGAGAGGAATCCTCAGGTTCCGGCACCGGCTCCACACAAGATCTTAGGCCCCGGCATCTACGGGAGAGGAATCCCGAGAGGCCCCCGAGCAACTCGCATGGGGACTGACCTTTCTGAGGCCACCAGAGCGGGTCCCTGAGATCCCCGTCATAAGTCGAGAGCACCTGCCGCAACTCGAGAAAATCCAGGAGGTTCTCCCCTCCAGGCTAGATGAGGCTCATCTCCGCTGAGGCGTCTCGAGGCTAATCACACCTAACGTCTGGAACTTACAAAGGGTCCTTCACACCCTTGCTGCAACTCAGGAAGTTCCCCGACATACCCGACTCCACTCGAGAGGAACACGAGAGTCCCGCCCACATCCAGAAGAGCCCCGTTTTCCGCTCCTAGCTCGAGAGGAGGGATCCTTTCCCTGCGTGTTCGGGAAAGAATTCCGGGCGTTCCCGTCCCATCTCAAGTGGAGGCGCTCTCCACAGGAAAGCCGAGAGGAACTCCAGGGTCGTGCCACATTCCAGAGTCCCCCAGATGTCTCAGTCCATTCCAGGGAAACCTGTTTCCCTGCACTGCCTCGACTTTCAAGCCGAGGATCGACTCACACCACGGTGGCACGTGGGACAGCCCTGTGGGAAAGCCTCGTGGGAAAGCCACGTGGGAAAGCCCTCGAGTGAAAGCCCCTGATCCCTTGATCCACGCGAAAAGGAAGCGTGACACCGCTGCTAGAGCTCAGGAGGAAAGCGCACGTGCATGCCCCCACTCGAGACGAGGACTGACTCCCCTTGGGAGACTCCAGACGTACCCCAAGATCCATGTCAGCACTGTAGAGGAATCCTCAGGTTCCGGCACTGACTCCACACAAGGTCTTAGGCCCCAGCAGCGACGGGAGTGGAAACCGAGAAGCCCCCGAGAGGCCCCCGAACAACTAGCATGGGGACTGGCCTTTCCTGAGGCCAACAGAGCAGGTCCCTGAGGTCCCGTCGTAAGTCGAGAGCACCTGCCGCAACTCGAGAAAATCCAGGAGGTTCTCCCCTCCAGGCGAGATGAGGCCCATTTCCGCTGAGGTGTCTCAGGGTAATCACATCTAACCTCTGCAACTTCCAAAGGGTCTTTCACACCCTTGCTGCAACTCAAGAATTCCCGAACATACCCGTCCCACTCGAGAGGAAGCACGAGAGTCCCTCCCACATCTAGAGGAGCCCCGTTTTCGCCTCTAGCTCGAGAGAGGATCCTTTCCCTACGTGTTTGGAAAGAGTTCCCGGCCTTCCCGTCGAACATCAAGAGGAGGCGCTCTCCACAGGAAAGGCGGAGAGGAACTCCAGGGTCGTGCCACATTCCCAGAGTCCCCCAGATGTCTCAGTCCATTCAGGGAAACCTGTTTCCCTACACTGCCTCGACTGTTAAGACGAGGATCCAAACACACCACGGTGGAACGAGGGACAGCCCTGTGGGAAAGCCTCGTGTGAAAGTCTCGTAGGAAAGCCTCGAGGGAAAGCCACAGATCCCTTGATCCACGCGAAGGGAAGCGTGATACTGCTGCTAAGTCTCGGAAGAAAAGAGCACGTGCATGCCCCCACTCGAGATGAGGACTGACACCCCTGGGGAGACTCCAGAAGTACCCGAAGATCCATGTCATCACTGGAGAGGAATCCTTAGGTTCCGCACCGACTCCACACAAGGTCTTAGGCCCCGGCATCGAGGAGAAGAAATCCGAAAGGCCCCCGAGCAACTCACATGGGGACTGGCCTTTCCTGAGGCCACCAGAGCGGGTCCTGAGGTCCCCGTCGTAAGTCGAGAGCACCTGCCGCAACTCGAGAAAATCCAGGAGGTTCTCCCCTCCAGGCGAGATGAGCCCATTTCCCCTGAGGCGACTCGAGGCTATTCACACCTAAACTCTGGAACTTCCAAAGGGTCCTTCACACCCTTGCTGCAACTCAAGAAGTTCTCCAAAATACCGTCTCTACTCGAGAGAAGCACGATAGTCTGGCCCACATCAAGAGGATCCCCGTTTCCGCCTCCTAGCTCAAGAGAGGGATGCTTTCCCTGCGAGGTCGGGGAAAGAATTCCCAGTGTTCCGTCACATCTCAAGAGGAGGTGCTCTCACAGGAAAGGAGAGAGGAACTCCAGGGTCGTGCCACCATTCCAGAGTCCTCCAGATGTCTCAGTCCATTCCAGGGAAATCTGTTTTCCCTGCAATGCCACGACTTTCAGGCGAGGATCGACTCACACCACGTGGCACGTGGGACAGCCCTGTGGGAAAGCCTCGTGAGAAAGCCTCGTTGGAAAGCCTCGAGGGAAAGCACCTGATCAATTGATCCAAGCGAAGGAAGCGTGACACTGCTGCTACAGTTCAGGAGGAAAGCGCACGGGCATGACCCCACTCGAGATGAGGACCTACTCCCCTAGGAAGACTCCAGAAGTACCCTACGATCCATATCAGCACTGGAGAGGAATCCTTCGGCTCCGGCTCCGACTCCTCACAAGGTCTGTGGCCCCGCATCGAAGGTTGAGGAATCCGGAGAGGCCCGAGCAACTCGCAAGGGGACTGGCCTTTCCTGAGTCCACCAGTGCGGGTCCCTGTGGTCTCCATTGTAAGTCGTGAGCACCTGCCGCCACTCGAGAAAATCCAGGAGGTTCTCCCCTCCAGGCGAGATGAGGCCCTTTTCCGCTGAGGCGTCTCGAGGCTAATCGCACCTAATCTCTGGAACTTCCAAAGGGTCCTTCACACCCTTGCTGCAACTCAAGAAGCTCCCCGACATACCCGTCTCTACTCGAGAGGAAGCACGAGAGTTCTGCCCATATCCAGAGGAGACCCATTTCCGCCTCCTAGCTCGAGAGGAGGGATCCTTTCCCTGCGTGGTCGGGAAAGAATTCCCGGCGTTCCCGTCGCATCTCAAGAGTAGGTGCTCTAAACAGGAAAGGCGAGAGGAACTCCAGGGTCGTGTCACCATTCCCAGAGTCCCCCAGATGTCTCAGTCCATTCCAGGGAAACCTGTTTTCCCTGCTCTGCCTCGACTTTCAAGCCGAGGATCGACTCACACCACGGTGGCACGTGGGACAGCCCTGTGGGAAAGCCTCGTGGGAAACCTCGTGGAAAGCCTCGAGGGAAAGCCCCTGATCCCTTGATCCACGGGAAGGGAAGAGTGACACAGCTGCTACAGCTCGGAAGGAAAGCGCACGAGGATGCCCCCACTCGAGACGAGGACTGACTCCCCTGGGAGACTCCAGAAGCACCCCAAGATCCATGTCAGCACTGGAGAGGAATCGTCAGATTTCGGCATCAACTCCACACAAGGTCTTAGGCCCCGCATCGACGGGATAGGTATCCGAGAGGCCCCCGAGCAACTCACATGGGGACTGGCCTTTCCTGAGGCCACCAGAGCGGGTCCCTGAGGTCCCCGTCGTAAGTCGAGAGCACCTGCCGCAACTCGGGAAAAACCAGGAGGTTCTCCCCTCCAGGCGAGATGAGGCCCATTTCAGCTGAGGCCTCTTGAGGCTATTTACACCTAACCTCTGGAACATCCAAAGAGCCCTTCACACCCTTGCTGCAACTCAAGAAGTTCCCCGACATACCCGTCTCCACTCGAGAGGAAGCACGAGAGTCCCCGCCCACATCCAGAGGAGCCCCGTTTCTGCCTCCTAGCTCGAGAGGAGGGATACTTTCCCTGCGTGGTCGGAAAGAATTCCCGGCGTTTCCTTCGCATCTCAAGAGGTGGCGCTCTCCACAGGAAAGGCAAGAGGTACTCCAGGGTCGTGCCACCATTCCCAGAGTCCCCCAGATGTCTCAGTCCATTCCAGGGAAACCTGTTTTCCCTGCAATGCCTCGACTTTCAAGCCGAGGATCGACTCACACCACGGTGGCACGTGGGACAGCCCTGCGGGAAAGCCTCATGGAAAGCCTCGTGGGAAAGCCTCGAGGGAAAGCCACAGATCCCTTCATCCACGCGAATGGAAGCGCGACACTGCTGCTACAGCTCGAGAGGAAAACGCACGTGCATGCCCCCACTCGAGACGAGGACTAACTCCCCTGGGGAGACTCCAGAAGTACCCCAAGATCCATGTCAGCACTGGAGAGGAATCCTCAGGTTCCGGAACTGACTCCACACAAGGTCTTAGGCCCAGCATCGACGGGAGAGGAATCCCGAGAGGCCCCAGAGCAACTCACATGGGGACTGGCCTTTCCTGAGGCCACCAGAGCGGGTCCCTGAGGTCCGCGTCTTAAGTCGAGAGCACCTGCTGCAACCCAAGAAAATCCAGGAGGTTTTCCCCTTCAGGCGAGATGAGGCCCATTTCCGCTGAGGCATCTCGAGGCTATTCACACCTAACCTCTGGAACTTCCAACGGGTCCTTCACACCCTTGTTGCAACTCAAGAAGTTCCCCGACATACCCGTCTCCACTCGAGAGGAAGCACGAGAGTCCCGCCCACATCCAGAGGAGCCCCGTTTCCGCCTCCTAGCTCGAGAGGAGCGATCGTTTCCCTGCGTGGTCGGGAAAGAATTCCCAGCGTTCCCATCGCATCTCAAGAGGAGGCGCTCTCCACAGGAAAGGTGAGAGGAAATCCAGGGTCGTGCCACCATTCCCAGAGTCCCCAGATGTCTCAGTCCATTTCAGGGAAACCTGTTTTCCCTGCACTGCCTCGACTTTCAAGCCGAGGATCGACTCACACCACGGTGGCACGTGGGACAGCCCTGTGGGAAAGCCTCGTGGGAAAGCCTCGAGGAAAGCCACAGATCCCTTGATCCACGCGAAGGGAAGCGTGATACTGCTGCTACAGCTCTGGAGGAAAGCGCACGTGCATACCCCCGCTCGAGAAGAGGACTGACTCTCCTGGGGAGACTCCAGAAGTACCCCAAAATACATGTCAGCACTGGAGGGGAAACCTCAGGTTTCGGCCCCGTTACCACATAAGGTCTTAGGCCCCGGCATCGACAGGAAAGGAATCCCGAGAGGCCCTCTAGGCAACTCGCATGTGGACTGGCCTTTCCTGTTGCCTCCAGAGCGGGTCCATTGAGGTCCCTGTCGTAAGTCTAGAGCACCTGCCTCAACTCGAGAAAGTCCAGGTGGTTCTCCCCTCCCAGCGAGATGAGACCCATTTCCGCTGAGCCCTCTGGAGGCTAATCACACCTAACCTCTGGAACTTACAAAGGGTCCGTCACACGCCGTGCTGCAACTCAAGAAGTTCCCGGACATACCCGTCTCCACTCAAGAGGAAGCACGAGGGTCCCGCCCACATCCAGAGGAGCCCCGTTTCCGGCCTCTTAGTTCGAGATCAGGGATCGTTTCCCTGCTTCGTTGGGAAAGAATTCCCGGCGTTCCCGGTCGCATCTCAAGAGGACGCACTCTCCACAGAAAGTCGATAGGAACTCCAGGGTCGTGCCACCATCCAAGAGTCCCCTAGATGTCACAGTCCATTCTAGAGGAACCTGCTTTCCTTAAACTATCTGGACTTTCATGCCGTGGATCGACTCACACCACAGTGGCACTTGGCACAGCCCTTTTAGAAGGCATCATGGGAAAGCCTCGTTTGAAACCTCGAAGGATAGCCCAGATCCCTTGATCCACGCGACAGGAAGCGTGACACTTCAGCTACAACACGGGTTTAAAGCACTGGCGTATGCCCCCACTAGAGACGTTGACTGACTCCCCTGGGGAGACTCCAGAAGTACCACAAGATTCATGTCAGCACTGGAGAGGAATCCACAGGTTCCGGCCATGACGCCACACAAGGTCTTAGGCCCCAGCATTGACGGGGAGAGGAATTCCGAGATGCACGGAGCAACTCGCATGGGGACTTGCCTTTCCTGAGGCCACCAGAGCGGGTCCGTGAGGTCCCTGTCGTAAGTCGAGAGCGCCGGCCGCAACTCGAGAAATCCAGGAGGTTCTCCCCTCCAGGCGAGATGAGGCCCATTTCCGCTGAGGCATATCGAGGATAATCACACCTAAACTCTGGAATTTCCAAAGGGTCCTTCACACCCTTGCTGCAACTCAAGAAGTTCCCCGACATACCCGTCTCACTCGAGAGGAAGCCACGAGAGTCCCGCCCACATCCAGAGGAGCCCCGTTTCCGACTCATAGCTCGAGAGGTGGGATCCTTTCCTGTGTGTACGGGAAAGAATTCCGGCGTTCCGTCGCACTTAAGAGGAGGCGCTCTCCACAGGAAAGGCGAGAGGAACTCCAGGGTCGTGCCACCATTCCCAGAGTCCCCCAGATGTCTCAGTCCATTCCAGGGAAACCTTTTTTCCCTGCACTGCTGCTACTTTCAAGCCGAGGACGGACTCCACACCACGGTGGTACCGTGGGAGAGGCCTGTGGGAAAGCCTCATGAGAAAGCCTCGTGGGAAAGCCTCGAGGGAATGACACAGATCCCTTGACCCACTGCATGGGAAGGCGTGACTCTGCTGCTACAGCTAGGGAGGAAAGCGCAGGTGCATGCCCCCACTCGAGACGAGGACTGACTCCCTGGGAGACTCCAGAGTACCCCAAGATCCATGTCACACTGGAGGGGAATCCTCAGGTACCGGCACCGATCCACACAAGGTCTTAGGCCCCGGCATCGATGGGACAGGTATCTCGAAGAGGGCCCCGAGCAACTCGCATGGGGACTGGCCTTCCCTGAGGCCACCAGAGCGGGTCCCTGAGGTCCCTGTCGTAAGTCGAGAGCGCCGGCCGCAACTCGAGAAAATCCAGGAGGTTCTCCCCTCCAGGCGAGATGAGGCCCATTTCCGCTGAGGCGTCTCGAGGCTAATCACACCTAACCTCTGGAACTTCCAAAGGGTCATTCACACCCTTGCTGCAACTCAACAAGTTCCCCGACATACCCGTCTCTACTCGAGAGGAAGCACGAGAGTCCCGCCCACATCCAGAGGAGCCCCGTTTCCTCCTCCTAGCTCGAGAGGAGGGATACATTCCCTGCGTGGTCGGGAAAGAATTCCCTGTGTTCCCGTCGCATCTCAAGAGGAGGCGCTCTCCACAGGAAAGGCGAGAGGAACTCCAGGGTCGTGCCACCATTCCCAGGGTCCCCCAGATGTCTCAGTCTATTCCAGGGAAACCTGTTTTCCCTGCACTGCCTCGACTTTCAAGCCGAGGATCGACTCACACCACGGTGGCACGTGGGACAGCCCTGTGGGAAAGACTCGTGGGAAAGCCTCGTGGGAAAGCTTCGAGGGAAGCCACAGATCCCTTGATCCACGCGAAGGGAAGCGTGACACTGCTGCTACAGCTGGGGAAGAAAGCGCACGTGCATACCCCCACTCGAGACAGGGACTCACTCCCCTGGGGAGACTCCAGAAGTACCCCAAGATCCATGGCAGCACTGTAGAGGAATCCTCAGGTTCGTTCACCGACTCCACACAAGGTCTTGGGCCCCGGCATCGACGGGGAGAGAAATCCTAGAGGCCCAGATCAACTCGCATGGGAACTGGCCTTTCCTGAGGCCACCAGAGCGGGTCCCTGAGGTCCCCATCTTAAGTCGAGAGCACCTGTCGCAACTCGAGAAAATCCAGGAGGTTCTCCCATCCAGGCGTGATGAGGCCCATTTCTGCTGAGGAGTCTGGAGACTAATCACACCTAACCTCTGGAACTTCCAAAGGGTCCTTCACACCCTTGCTGCAACTCAAGAAGTTTCCCGACATACCCATCTCCGCTCGAGAGGAAGCACGAGAGTCCAGCCCACATCCAGAGGAGCCCGTTTCCTCCTCCTAGCTCGAGGAGGGATACATTCCCTGCGTGGTCGGGAAAGAATTCCTGTGTTCCCGTCGCATCTCAAGAGGAGGCGCTCTCCACAGGAAAGGCGAGAGGAACTCCAGGGTCGTGCCACCATTCCCAGGGTCCCCCAGATGTCTCAGTCTATTCCAGGGAAACCTGTTTTCCCTGCACTGCCTCGACTTTCAAGCCGAGGATCGACTCACACCACGGTGGCACGTGGACAGCCCTGTGGGAAAGACTCGTGGGAAAGCCTCGTGGGAAAGCCTTCGAGGGAAGCCACAGATCCCTTGATCCACGCGAAGGGAAGCGTGACACTGCTGCTACAGCTGGGGAAGAAAGCGCACGTGCATACCCCCACTCGAGACAGGACTCACTCCCCTGGGGAGACTCCAGAAGTACCCCAAGATCCATGGCAGCACTGTAGAGGAATCCTCAGGTTCGTTCACCGACTCCACACAAGGTCTTGGCCCCGGCATCGACGGGAGAGAAATCCTAGAGGCCCAGATCAACTCGCATGGGAACTGGCCTTTCCTGAGGCCACCAGTGGGTCCCTGAGGTCCCCATCTTAAGTCGAGAGCACCTGTCGCAACTCGAGAAAATCCAGGAGGTTCTCCCATCCAGGCGTGATGAGGCCCATTTCTGCTGAGGGTCTGGAGACTAATCACACCTAACCTCTGGAACTTCCAAAGGGTCCTTCACACCCTTGCTGCAACTCAAGAAGTTCCCCGACATACCCATCTCCGCTCGAGAGGAAGCACGAGAGTCCAGCCCACATCCAGAGGAGCCCCGTTTCCGCCTCCTAGCTCGAGAGAAGGGATCCTTTCCCTGCGTGGTCGTGAAAGAATTCCTGGCGTTCCCGGCGCATCTCAAGAGGAGGCGCTCTCCACAGGAAAGGCGAGAGGAACTCCAGGGTCGTGCCACCATTCCCAGAGTCCCCCAGAGATGCCTCAGTCCATTCCAGGGAAACCTGTTTTCCCTGCACTGTTTCGACTTTCAAGCCGAGGATCGACTCACATCGGTGGCACGTGGAACAGCCCTGTGGAAAGACTCGTGGGAAAGCCTCGAAAGCTCGAGCGAAAGCCACAGATCCTTTGATCCAGGCGAAGGGAAGAGTGACACGGCTGGGCCAGCTAGAGAGGAAAGCGCACGTGCATGCCCCCACTCGAGACGAGGACTGACTCCCCTGGGAGACTCCAGAAGACCCAAAGATCCATGTCAGCACTGGAAAGGAATCCTCAGGTTCCGGCACCGACTCCACACAGGGTCATAGTCCCCGGCATCGACGAGAGGAATCCCGAGAGGCCCCGAGCAACTCGCATGGGGACTGGCATTTCCTGAGGCCACCAGAGCGGGTCCCTGAGGTCCCCGTCGTAAGTCGAGAGCACCTGCCCCAACTCGAGAAAATCCAGGAGGTTCTCCCCTCCTAGCGAGTTGAGGTCCATTTCCGCTGAGGTGTCTCGAGGCTAATGACACCTAACCTCTGGAACTTCCAAAGGGTCCTTCACACCCTTGCTGCAACTCAAGAAGTTCCCCGACATACCCGTCTCCACTCGAGAGGAAGCACGAGAGTCCCGCCCACATCCAGAGGAGCCCGTTTCCGCCTCCTAGGTCGAGAGGAGATATCCTTTCCCTGCGTGGTCGGGAAAGAATTCCCGGCTTTCCCATAGCAACTCAAGAGGAACCGCTCTCTACAGGAAAGGCGAGAGGAGCTTCAGGGTCGTGCCACCATGCCCAGAGTGCCCCAGATGTCTCAGTCCATTCCAGGAACACCTGTTTTCCCTGCACTGCCTGGACTTTCAAGCCGAGGATCGACTCACACCACGTTGGCACGTGGGACAGCCCTTGGAAAGCCTCGTGGAAGCCTCATGGAAAGCCTCGAGAGAAAGCCACAGATCCCT
>NW_017193032.1:0-10004 GCF_001704415.2 Capra hircus
GGAGAGGTATCTGCCGTCTCGAGTGGGGGGGCATGTGCCGTGCTAATTTCGCTTCCGAGCTGTAGCAGCAGTGTCGGCGCTATGCCTTCGCGGTGGACCTAGGGATCATGTGTCTTTCCGTCGAGGGCTTTCGCAACGAGGCTTTTCGGCACAGGGACTGTGCCCACGTGCCACCGTGGGGGCGGGTGGAGTGAGTCGATCTCGGGTCTTGAAAGTCGACGAAATGCAGGGAAAACATGTTTCGCCTGTAAGTGGACAGAGATCCAATCTGGGGGAGCTCCTGGAATTGGTGGCAGCGAACTGATTTCCGTCTCGGCCTTTGCATGTGGAGAGCGGCCTCCTCTGAGATGCGAACGGAAAGCACCCGGGAAAATCTTTCCCCGACAAGCAGCAGGCAAGGATCCACGACCTCTCCGAGGCTGGAAGGCGGAAACAGGAATCGCTCTGGATGTGGGCGGACTGCTTCGTGCTTCTCCTCGAGTGAGAACGGGTATGTCGGGGAACTTCTTGAGTTGCAGCAAGGCTGTGAAGGGACGCCTTTGTAAGTTCCAGAGGTTAGGTATGAATAGCCTCGAGACGCCTCAAGCGCAAATGGGCCCTCATCTCGCCTGGAGGGGAGAACCTCCTGGATTTCTCGAGTTGCGGGCAGGAAGCTTCTCGAATTACGACGGGGACCAAAGGGACCCGCACTTGGTGGCCTCAGGAAAGGCCAGTCCCATAGCGATGTTGCTCTGGGGCCTCTCAGGATTCCTCTCCCGTCGATGCCGGGGTCCTAAGACCTTGTGTGGAGTCGGTGCGGGAACCTGAGTGATTCCTCTCCAGTGCTGACATGGATCTTGGGTTACTTCTGGAGTCTCCCCAGTGGAGTCAGTCCTCGTCTCGACTGGGGGCATGCACGATGGCGCTTTCCTCCTCGAGCTGGTAGCAGACAGTGTCACGCTTCCCTTCGCGTGGAATCAAGGGATCTATGGCTTTCCCGATTCCGAGGCTTTCCCCACGAGGCTTTCCCACACTTTCCACAGGGCTGTCCCACGTGCCACCGTGGTGTGAGTCGATCCTCGGCTTGAAAGTCGAGGCAATGCAGGGAACACAGGTTTCCCTGGAATGGACTGAGACATCTGGGGGACTCTGGGAATGGTGGCACGACCCTGGAGTTCCTCTCGCCTTTCCTGTCGAGAGCGTCTCCTCTTGTGATGCGACGGGAACGCCGGGAATTCTTTCCCCACCTCGCAGGGAAAGGATCCCTCCTCTCGAGCTAGGAGGCGGAAACGGGGCTCCTCTGGATGTGGGCGGGACTCCGTGCTTCCTCTCGAGTGGAGACGGGTATGTCGGGGAACTTCTTGGAGTTGCATCAAGGGTGTGAAGGACCCGTTGGAAGTTCCAGAGGTTAGGTGTGATTAGCCTCGAGACGCCTCAGCGGAAATGGGCCTCATCTCGCCTGGTGGGGAGAACCTCCTGGATTTTCTCGAGTTGCGGCAGGTGCTCTCGACTTACGACGGGGACCTCAGGGACCCGCTCTGGTGGCCTCAGGAAAGGCCAGTCCCCATGCGAGTTGCTCCGGGGCCTCTCCGGATTACTCTCCCGTTGATGCCGGGGCCTAAGATCTTGTGTGGAGTCGGTGTGGGAACCTGATGATTCCTCTCCAGTGCTGACATGGATCTCGCGGTACTTCTGGAGTCTCCCCAGGGGAGTCAGTCCTCGTCTCGATTGGGGGCATGCACGTGCGCTTTCCTCCCGAGCTGTAGCAGCAGTGTCACACTTCCCTTCGCGTGGAACAAGGGATCTGTGGCATTCCCTCGAGGATTTCCCAAGAGGCTTTCCCACGAGGCTTTCCCACAGTGCTGTCCCACGTGCCACCGTGGTGTGAGTTGATCCTCGGCTTGAAAGTCAAAACAGTGCAGGGAAAACAGGTTTCCCTGGAATGCACTGAGACATCTGGGGGACTCTGGGAATGGTGGCACGACCCTGGAGTTCCTCTCGCTTTTCCTGTGGAGAGCGCCTCCGCTTGAGATGCGACGGGAACGTCGCGAAATCTTTTCCGACCACGCAGGGAAAGGATCAAACCTCTCGAGCTATGAGGCGGAAAGGTGGCTCCTCTGGATGTGGGCGGGACTTTCGCTGCTTCCTCTCGAGTGGTTACGGGTATGTCGGGGGAACTTCTTGAGTTGCAGCAAGGGTGTGAAGGACCCTTTGGAAGTTCCAGAGGTTAGGTGTGATTTTGCCTGGAGACGCCTCAGCGGAAATTGGCCTCATCTCCCCTGGAGGGGAGAACCTCCTGGATTTTCTCGATTTGGGCAGGTGCTCTCGACTTACGACGGGCACCTCAGGGACCCGCTCTGGTGGCCTCAGGAAAGGCCAGTCCCCATGCGAGTTGCTCGGGGGCCTCTCGGGTTTCCTAACCGTCGATGCTCGGGCCTAAGATCTTGTGTGGAGTCAGTTCCGGAACCTGAGGATTCCTCTCCAGTGCTGACATGGATCTTGGGGTAATTCTGGAGTCTCCCCAGGGGAGTCAGTCCTCGTCTCGAGTGGGGGCATGCACGTGCGCTTTCCTCCCGAGCTGTAGCAGCAGTGTCACGCTTCCCTTCGCGTGGATCAAGGGATCTATGGCTTTCCCTCTAGGCTTTCCCCACGAGGCTTTCCCACGAGGCTTTCTCACAGGGCTGTCCCACGTGCCACCGTGGTGTGAGTCGATCCTCGGCCTGAAAGTCGAGGCAGTGCAGGGAAAACAGGTTTCCCTGGAATGGACTGAGACATCTGGGGGACTCTGGGAATGTGGCACGAACCTGGAATTCCTCTCGCCTTTCCTGTGGAGAGTGCCTCCTCTTGAGATGCGACAGGAACGCCGGGAATTCTTTCCTGAGCACGCAGGGAAAGGATCCCTCCTCTCGAGCTAGGAGGCGGAAACAGGGCTCCTCTGGATGTGGGCGGGACTCTCGTGCTTCCTCTCGAGTGGAGACGGTATGTCGGGGAACTTCTTGAGTTTCAGCAAGGGTGTGAAGGACCCTTTGGAAGTTCCAGAGGTTAGGTGTGATTAGCCTCGAGACGCCTCAGCGGAAATGGGCCTCATCTCGCCTGGAGGGGAGAACCTCCTGGTATTTTCTCGAGTTGCGGCAAGGTGCTCTCGACTTACGACGGGGACCTCAGGTACCCGCTCTGGTGGCTCAGGAAAGGCCAGTCCCCATGCGAGCTGCTCGGGGGCCCTCTGCGGATTCCTCTCCCGTCGATGCCGGGGCCTAAGACCTTGTGTGAAGTAGGTGCCGGAACCTGAGGATTCCTCTCCAGTGCTGACATGGATCTTGGGGTACTTCTGGAGTCTCCCCAGGGGAGTCAGTCCTCGTCTCGAGTGGGGGCATGCACGTGCGCTTTCCTCTCCGAGCTGTAGCAGCAGTGTCAGCGCTTCCCTTCGCGTGGATCAAGGGATCTGTGGCTTTCCCTCGAGGCTTTCCCACGAGGCCTTATCCCACAGGGCTGTCCCATCGTGCCACCGTGGTGTGCAGTCGATCCTCGGCTTTAAAGTCGAGGCAGTGCAGGGAAAACAGGTTTCCCTGGAATGGACTGAGACATCTGGGGGACTCTGGGAATGGTGGCACGACCCTGGAGTTCCTCTCGCCTTTCCTGTGGAGAGTGCCTCCTCTTGAGATGCGACGGGATCGCCGGGAATTCTTTCCCGACAACGCAGGTAAAGGATCCCTCCTCTCGAGCTAGGAGGCGGAAACGGGGCTCCTCTGGATGTGGGCGGGAGTCTCCGTGCTTCCTCTCGAGTGGAGACGGGTATGTCGGGGAACTTTTGGAGTTGCAGCAAGGGTGTGAATAACCTTTTGAAAGTTGCCAGGGGTTAGGTGTGATTAGCCTCGAGACAACTCAGCGGAAATGAGCCTCATGTCGCCTGGAGGCGAGAACCTCCCAGATTTTCTCGAGTTGCGGCAGGTGCTCTCGACTTAAGACGGGGACTCAGGGACCCGCTCTGGTGGCCTCAGGAAAGGCCAGTCCCCATGCGAGTTGCTCGGGGGCCTCTCGGGATTCCTCTCCCGTTGATGCCAGGGCCTAAGACCTTGTGTGAAGTCGGTGCCGGAACCTGCGATTCCTCTCCAGTGCTGACATGGATCTTGGGGTACTTCTGGAGTCTCCCCAGGGGAGTCAGTCCTCGTCTCGAGTGGGGGCATGCACTTGCGCTTTCCTCCCGAGCTGTAGCAACAGTGTCACGCTTCCCTTTGCGTGGATCAAGGGATCTGTGGCTTTCCCTCGAGGCTTTCCCACCAGGCATTCCCACGAGGCTTTCCCACAGGGCTGTCCCACGTGCCACCGTGGTGTGAGTCGATCCTCGTTTTGAAAGTCGAGGCAGTGCAGGGAAAACAGGTTTCCCTGGAATGGACTGAGACATCTGGGGGACTCTGGGAATGGTGGCACGACCCTGGAAGTTCCTCTCGCCTTTCCTGTGGAGAGCGCCTGCTCTTGAGATGCGATGGGTACGCCAGGAATTCTTTCCCGACTACGCAGGGAAAGGATCCCTCCTCTCGAGCTAGGAGGTGGAAACGGGGCTCCTCTGGATGTGGGCGGGACTCTCGTGCTTCCTCTCGAGTGGAGACGGGTATGTCGGAGAACTTCTTGAGTTGCAGCAAGGATGTGAAGGACCCTTTGGAAGTTCCAGAGTTTAGGTGTGATTACTCTGGTGACGCCTCAGCAGAAATGGGCCTCATCTCGCCTGGAGAGGAGAACCCTCTGGATTTTCTCGAGTTGCGGCAGCTTCTCTCGACTTAAGACGGGGACCTCAGGGACCCGCTCTGGTGGCCTCAGGAATGGCCAGTCCCCATGCGAGTTGCTCGGGGGCCTCTCGGAATTCCTCTCCCTTCGATGCCGGGGCCTAAGAACTTGTGTGGAGTGGGTGCGGAACCTGAGGATTCCTCTCCAGTGCTGACATGGATCTTGGGGTACTTCTGGAGTCTGCCCAGGGGAGTTAGTCCTCGTCTCGAGTGAGGGCATGCACGTGCGCTTTCCTACCGAGCTTAGCAGCAGTTTCACGCTTCCCTTCGCGTGGATCAAGGGATCTGTGGCTTTCCCTCGAGGCTTTCCACGAGGCTCCCAGGAGGCATTGTGCCTCCTGGGGAAGGCCTCGTGGAAAGCCTCGAGGGAAAGCCACAGATCCCTTGATCCACGCGAAGGGAAGCGTGAAACTGCTGCTAGAGCTCGGTAGGAAAGCGCACGTGCATGCCCTCACTCGAGACGAGGACTAACTCCCCTGGGCAGACTCCAGAAGTACCCCAAGATCCATGTCAGCACTGGAGAGGAATCCTCAGATTCCGCCACCCACTCCACACAAGTTCTTAGGCCCCGGCATCGAAGGGAGAGGAATTCCGAGAGGCCCCCGAGCAACTCGCATGGGGACTGGCCATTCCTGAGGCCACCAGAGCGGGTCCCTGAGGTCCCCGTCTTAAGTCGAGAGAAGCTGCCGCAACTCGAGAAAATCCAGAGGGTTCTCCTCTCCAGGCGAGATGAGGCCCATTTCTGCTGAGGCGTCACCAGAGTAATCACACCTAAACTCTGGAACTTCCAAAGGGTCCTTCACATCCTTGCTGCAACTCAAGAAGTTCTCCGACATACCCGTCTCCACTCGAGAGGAAGCACGAGAGTCCCGCCCACATCCAGAGGAGCCCCGTTTCCACCTCCTAGCTCGAGAGGAGGGATCCTTTCCCTGCGTAGTCGGGAAAGAATTCCTGGCGTACCCATCGCATCTCAAGAGCAGGCGCTCTCCACAGGAAAGGCGAGAGGAACTTCAGGGTCGTGCCACCATTCCCAGAGTCCCCCAGATGTCTCAGTCCATTCCAGGGAAACCTGTTTTCCCTGCACTGCCTCGACTTTCAAAACGAGGATCGACTCACACCACGGTGGCACGTGGGACAGCCCTGTGGGAAAGCCTCGTGGGAATGCCTGGTGGGAAAGCCTCGAGGGAAAGCCACAGATCCCTTGATCCACGCAAAGGGAAGCGTGACACTGTTGCTACAGCTCGGGAGGAAAGCGCAAGTGCATGCCCCCACTCGAGACGAGGACTGACTCCCCTGGGGAGACTCCAGAAGTACCCCAAGATCCATGTCAGCACTGGAGAGGAATCGCAGGTTCCGGCACCGACTTCACACAAGGTCTTAGGCCCTGGCATCAACGGGAGAGGAATCCCGAGAGGCCCCCGAGCAACTCGCATGGGGACTGGCCTTTCCTGAGGCCACCAGAGCGGGTCCCTGAGTCCCCGTCTTAAGTCGAGAGCACCTGCCGCAACTCGAGAAAATCTGGGAGGTTCTCGCCTCCAGGCGACATGAGGCTCATTTCCGCTGAGTTGTCTCGAGGCTAATCACACCTAACCCCTGGCACTTTCAAAAGGTTATTCACACCCTTGCTGCAACTCCAAAAGTTCCCCAACATACCCGTCTCCACTCGAGAGGAAGCACGAGACTCCCGCCCACATCCAGAGGAGCCCCGTTTCCGCCTCCTAGCTCGAGAGGAGGGATCCTTTACCTGCGTTGTCGGGAAAGAATTCCCGGCGATCCCGTCGCATCTGAAGAGGAGGCACTCTCCACAGGAAAGGCGAGAGGAACTCCAGGGTCGTGCCACCATTCCCAGAGTCCCCCAGATGTCTCAGTCCATTCCAGGGAAACCTGTTTTCCCTGCACTGCCTCGACTTTAAAGCCGAGGATCGACTGACACCACGGTGGCTCGAGGGACAGCCCTGTGGGTAGGCCTCGTGGGAAAGCCTCGAGGGAAAGCCACAGATCCCTTGATCCACGGGAAGGGAAGCGCGACACTGCTGCTACAGCTCGGAAGGAAAGCGCACGTGCATGCCCCCACTCGAGACGAGGACTGACTCCCCTGGGGAGACTCCAGAAGTACCCCAAGATCCATGTCAGCACTGGAGAGGAATCCTCAGGTTCCGGCACCTACTTCACACAAGGTCTTAGGCCCCGGCATCGACGGGAGAGGAATCCCAAGTGGCCCCCGAGCAGCTCGCATGGGGACTGGCCTTTCCTGAGCCCACCAGAGCGGGTACCTGAGGTCCCCGTCGTTAGTCGAGAGCACTTGCCGCAACTCGAGAAAATACAGGAGGTTCTCCCCTCCAGGCGAGATGAGGCCCATTTCCGCTGAGGCGTATCGAGGCTAATCACACCTAACCTCTGGAACTTCCAAAGGGTCCTTCACACCCTTGCTGAAACTCAAGAAGTTCCCCGACATACCGTCTCCACTCGAGAGGAAGCACGAGAGTCCCGCCCACATCCAGAGGAGCCCTGTTTCCGCCTCCTAGCTCGAGAGGAGGGATCCTTTCCCTGCGTGCTCAGGAAAGAATTCCCGGCGTTCCTGTCGCATCTCAAGAGGAGGCACTCTCCACAGGAAAGGCGAGAGGAATTCCAGGTTCGTGCCACATTCCCAGAGTCCCCCAGATGTCTCAGTCCATTCCAGGGAAACCTGTTTTCCCTGCACTGCCTCGACTTTCAGGCCGAGGATCGACTCACACCACGGTGGCACGTGGGACAGCCCTGTGAGAAAGCCTCGTGGGAAAGCCTCGTGGGAAAGCCTAGAGGGAAAGCCATAGATCCCTTGATCCACGCGAAGGGAAGCGTGACACTGCTGCTACAGCTCGGGAGGAAAGCGCACGTGCATGCCCCCACTCGAGACGAGGACTGACTCCCCTGGGGAGACTCCAGAATTACCCCAAGATCCAATGTCAGCACTGGAGAGGAATCCTCAGGTTCCGGAACTGACTCCACACAAGATCTTAGGCCCGAGCATCGACGGTTAGGAAACCCGAGAGGCCCCCGAGCAACTCGCATGGGGACTGGCCTTTCCTGAGGCCACCAGAGCGGGTCCCTGAGGTGCCCGTCGTAAGTCGAGAGCACCTGCCCCAAATCGAGAAAATCCAGGAGGTTCTCCCCTCCAGGGGAGATGAGGCCAATTTCCGCTGAGGCGTCTCCAGGCAAATCACACCTAACCTCTGGAACTTCCAAAGGGTCCTTCACACCCTTGCTGCAACTCAAGAAGTTCCCCGACATACCCGTAACCACTCGAGAGGAAGCAGGAAAGTCCCGCCCACATCCAGAGGAGCCACCTTTCCGCCTCATAGCTCGAGAGGTTTGATCCTTTCCCTGCGTGGTCGGAAAAGATTTCGCGACGTTCCCGTCGCATCTCAAGCGGAGGCGCTCTCCACAGGAAAAGCGAGAGGAACTCCAGGGTCGTGCCACCATTCCCAGAGTCCCCCAGATGTCTCAGTGCATTCCAGGGAAACCTGTTTTCCCTGCACTGTTTTGACTTTCAAGCCGAGGATCAACTCACACCACGGTGGCACGTGGGACAGCACTGTGGGAAAGCCTCGTGGGAAAGCCTCTTGGGAAATCCTCGAGGGAATGCCACAGATCCCTTGTTCCACGCGAAGGGAAGTGTGACACTGCTGCTACAGCTCGGGAGGAAAGCGCACGTGCATGCCCCCAATCGAGACGAGGACTGACTCCCCTGGGGAGACTCCAGAAGTACCGCGAGATCCATGTCAGCACTGGAGAGGAATCATCAGGTTCCCACACCGACTCCACACAAGATCTTAGGCCCCGGCATCAACGGGAGAGTAATCCGGAGAGGCCCCGGAGCAACTCGCATGGGGACTGGCCTTTCCTGAGGCCACCAGAGCGGGTCCCTGAGGTCCCCGTCGTAAGTCGAGAGCACCTGCCGCAACTCGAGAAAATCCAGGAGGTTTCTCCCCACCAGGCGAGATGAGGCCCATTTCCGCTGAGGCGTCTCGAGGCTAATCACACCTAACCTCTGGAACTTCCAACGGGTCCTTCACACCCTTGATGCAACTCAAGAAGTTCCCCGACATACCCGTCTCCACTCGAGAGGAAGCACGGGAGTCCCGCCCACATCCAGAGGAGCCCCGTTTCCGCCTCCTAGCTCGAGAGGAGGGATCCTTTCCCTGCGAGGTGGGGAAAGAATTCCCGGCGTTCCCGTCGCATCACAAGAGGAGACGCTCTCGACAGGAAAGGCGAGAGGAACTCCAGGGTCGTGCCACCATTCCCAGAGTCCCCCCAGATGTCTCAGTCCATTCCAGGGAAACCTGTGTTCCCTGCATTGCCTCGACTTTCAAGCCGAGGATTGACTCACACCACGGTGGCACGTGGGACAGCCCTGTGGGAAAGCCTCGTGGGAAAGCCTCGTGGGAAAGCCTCGAGGGAAAGCCATAGATCCCTTGATTCACGCGAAGGGAAGCGTGACCTTGTTGCTCCAGCTTGAGAGGAAAGCCCATGTGCATGCCCCCAGTCGAGACGAGGACTGACTCCACTGGGGAGACTTCAGAAGTAACCCAAGATCCATGTCAGCACTGGAGAGGAATACTCAGGTTCCCGGCACCGACTCCACACAAGGTCTTAGACCCGCATCGACGGGAGAGGAATCCTGAGAGGCCCCAAAGCAACACGCTTAGGGACTGGCCTTTCCTGAGGCCACAAGTGCGGGTCCCTTTGGTCCCCGTCGTAATTCGAGAGCTCCTGCCGCAACTCGAGAAAATCCAGGAGGTTCTCCCCTCCAGGCGAGATGAGGGCCATTTGCGCTGAGGCGTCTCGAGGCTATTCATACCTAACCTCTGGAACTTACAAAGGGTCCTTCACACCCTTGCTGCAACTCAAGAAGTTCCCCGACATACCCGTCTCCACTCGAGAGGAAGCACGAGAGTCCCGCCCACATCCAGAGGATTCCTGTTTCCGCCTCCTAGCTCGAGAGGTGGGATCCTTGCCTGCGTTGTCGGGGAAGATTTCCCGGGGTTTCCGTCGCATCTCAAGAGGAGGCCGCTCTCCACATGAAAGGCGAGAGGAAATCCAGTGTCGTGCCACCATTCCAGAGTCCCCCAGATGTCTCTGTCCATTACAGGGAAACATGTTTTCCCTGCATTTCGTCGACTTTCAAGACGAGGATCGACTCACTCCACCACGGTGGCACGTGGGACAGCCCTGTGGAAAAGCCTCGTTGGAAAGCCCTCGAGA
>NW_017193033.1:0-10003 GCF_001704415.2 Capra hircus
GGGAAAAGGTCAGACAAATCCAAGCTGAGGGGTAGTCTTGCGAAAATATCTGACCAGTGCTCCTCAAACCGTCAGTCATCAGAACCAGGAAACTCCAGAAAGCCGTCCCTGTATAGAGCAGTCTGAGCAGAGTAAGCGCCACGCCACATCCTGGAAGGGACCTTGGGCAGAAAAAAGGCGTCCAGGATAAAACCGCACGCGCGCCAAGTTGCTTCAGTCGTTTTCTGGCTCTTTGAGGCCCCATGGACTGTACCCCCAGGCTCCTCTGTCCATGGATTCTCCAGGCAAGATACTGGAGGGGGTCGCCAGCCCCTCCTCCAGGTGATCTTCCTGACCCAGGGGTCAAACGCGTGTCTCTTAAGGCTCTGCATTGGCAGGTGGGTTTTTTTTTAACCACTAGTACCACCTGGGATGCCCAGGATAAAACTAATAGCATCCAAATAAAGTATGGACTTTAGTCAACAGTCGTCTATCAACTCAGGCTGATTAGTTGTGACGAAAGTGCCACAGTCATGCAAGATATGAACAATAGGAGAAAATTGAGTGTGGGTGTGTCTGGGAACTCAAATGGGCTATTTTTGCAACTTTTCTCTAAAGGCTAAAAAAAAAGTCTATTTAGGAACATCCGGTTTCAACCACAATGAGGAAAGCTTGGAAGTTGTCATTCTTCTCCTTATATTAAGAAAAAAAGCTGCACAAAATGAGAACCAACAACTTTTCTTGAACCATCAGAGAGCAGAGGTGGCAGGACAAGCTACCACCCAAAGCCTTGCAGAAAAAGAGAAATAGAAATGGGGCTGAGGTCAGTTTATTCTGAGCAGGAGCAGGTTAAGTCCTGGGGTCTTCAGCCCCGGGGGCCCCCACATCTCCTGGGCTTTAGGGATCCCTGTTGGTCTTCACAGTGAGGGGCCAAGAAAAATCTCCTAGTGGCTCCTGCAGGCTTCCCGGGTGGCACTTGTGGTAAAGAATCCGCCTGCCAACATGCAAGACGTGAGAGTTGCGGGTTCGATCCCTGCGTCAGGAAGCTCCCCTGGAGAAGGGAATGGCAGCTCGCCCCAGTACTCTTGCCTGGGAAACCCATGGACAGAGGAGCCTGGCGGGCTACGGTCCATGGGGTCACAGAGAGTCGGACGCGACTGAGCCCCAAATCCACAGCCCCTGCAGGGGAAGGGAGAGTAGCCCTGTTGAAATGACTCAGAGCATTTTCCATAACACCTCTGACCCTGGAAGGAAGTAGGTTTAGCAGAGACTTATCTCACTTGGGCTGAAGGGGGAACTGTGATTATCCAGCTCCATCACCCTATAGCCTCCTCCAGCACCCAAACAGAGAAAGGACGGTGGGGAAGCACTTGTGCAGGTCACAGCTCAGGGCACAGCCTCACTACAAGCCGGGATTCTGAATTAAGGCCAGACTCTTCCCCCTTCCTGTGCCTTACACTCCATCAGACCCCATCATAATAACGGGATTACTGTAAAGAGTGGAAGTGTGCAGGCTCATGGGGAAAACCAGAGACATCAGGGAGATGGGAGCAAGGACATT
This sequence comes from Capra hircus, assembly GCF_001704415.2. Classification (NCBI taxonomy): domain Eukaryota; kingdom Metazoa; phylum Chordata; class Mammalia; order Artiodactyla; family Bovidae; genus Capra; species Capra hircus. The sequence goes on from NW_017193033.1 coordinate 1,541, forward strand.
TCAGGAACTCGAAGCCTCTGGTACCTAGAGCTGCAGTGAACGTTAAATACAGCCCAGCTCTTAGCCAGATTAACATAGCACCACTAAAGACCTATCATCCCAGTTCCTACCCGAAAGGCTATGTCCAGATCATGGCAAAAATTTATAAGGAATGCTAAAGGCAAGGACAAACGATTGTCTTAAGCTGCAGAATTACAACACAGATTTCAGGTATGGGATTTAAAATCACTGTGATTAACATGTTAAGGGATTTAATGGGTGGGGGGGAAGGCTGTCACATGTGAGAACAGATGAGTAACAGAAGCAGAAAGATGGAAACCGCAAGACAGAATCAGAAGGAAGTGCTGGGACAGCCATTCATTTCCTTAAGGTATAATTGACCAACAATATTATTTTAGTTTCAGGTTATGATATAATGATTCAACATTTGTATACATTGCAAAGTAATTTCTACAGGGTCTGGTTAACATCCATCACCTCGCATAACTACAGAATTATTTTTCTTATGGTGAAGATTTACAAGATTTACTATCTTGGGAGCATTCAAATATGTAATACAGTGTTATTAACTACAGTTGCCAAGGAAGGTTGTTTTTTCCATCCTGTAACAGAAATTACTCTGATGGACTCAGAAGTAGACTGCTTCTGAGTGAGTCTGCTTCAGCAGACTGAGGAAAAAATCAGTGAGTTTGAAGATACGTCAGTAGAAACTTCCAAATCTGAAATGCAAGAGGGAAAGACAATGAATTGAAAATGGGGGGGGTGGTGGTGGGCAAGGAGAATATCCAAAACTGTGAGACAATGAAACTATTATAACATACGCTTAATGGAAATCCCAGAAAAAAAGGAAAGAAAGAAATATTTAAAGTTCTAATGGTTGAGAATTTCCCCAAATTAAGAACAGACACAAAACCATAGATCTGAAAAAAGCAAGATAAACACTAAAAAAAATCTGCATTTAGGCCTCACATTTGAACTGCAGAAATTCAAAGACAAAGGAGAACATCTTGAAAGGAGCCAAAAGAAAAAATAGCAACTATAGAGAAACCAGGATAAAGAATTTCACAGTCTTCAGAAACCATGAGAGTAGGTAGACATGGAGCGGAATATTTGAAGTCCTGAAAGGAAAAAATACCTACCTAAAACTCCATATCCAATGAGTTACCTTTCTAAAGCGAAATGGAAATAAGGACTTGCTCAGACAAAAACAAGAAAAACAAACAAAACCCTGGATGAATTCACAGCTAACAAAGCTCCCCTGTCAGAAACCTTGGGACTTCTTCAGGAAGAAAGAGACTGAGGCAGGCCATAAACTCAGAGTCCCTTAAAGAGAGGAAGCACGCCAGACAAGGGATAACCAAAGGCAAAATACCTTAACAGTCTTTCTCTTTTAAAATTGATCTGAAAGCAGCGCCAGTGATGACGTGTTGAGTAGCCACGGCGTGTGGGTGTGTGGGTGTGTGGGATGAAGGCCAGCAGTGTCACCAGGGGCCGGGGGATGAGTTAGGGGGAATCTGTTATAAGGCACGTGCGTCACATTTGAAGCAGTGTAGTGTCATTTGAACGTAGACTTGGACTCGTTGTAAATGCATCTTGAAAACACTAGGAAAAGCACTACAGAATTAAGAAAAGGATCATGATGTGTATGCTAAGAAAAGAGGGAAAATTGAGTCTATGAAATGCTCAAGTGAAGCCAAAGAGGGCATAAAAATGAGGAGAAAAATGCTAAGCGCATCAAATAGAAAAGAGCCATAAACATGGTCAATAGTAATTCAGCTACATCAGTAATCACTGTAAATGCTAATGGCCTAAATACATCAGTTCAAAGACAGAGATTGTCAGAGTGGATTAAAAACACAAGGTCCACCCCTATGTCATCCACGAGGAATACGAAGACACAGTAGATTAAACGGATGGAGAAAGAGATACTGTTTCAGCACTCATCCAGAGAAAGTCAGAGTAGCTATGTTAATCTAGACAGCACGGACTTTAGATGAGAGCAGCTCTCAGGGGTGAAGAGGGGCATTATATAATGATACATAAGTCAGTTCTCCAAGAAGATAAAACAACCCCTCTTGTGCACACACCTGGAAACAGAATGGCAAACAGGTGAGGCAACAGCAGACTGAGCTTTGAGAAGCAGACAAATCCCCCATGACAGTGGGAACCTCTAGCAGCCTCTCCAGGAACTGGGAGACCCGGCAGGCAGACCAGTGAAGACAGCTGGTGTGAGCGTCTCCATCAACCCACTTGATCAAACTGACATCTATAAGACAGTCTATCCGGAAACAGTATAATTACCCATCTTTCTTAAGAGGGCGTGGAACATTCAGCAAGAAAGACCATATTCTGGGTCATAAAACACACCTTCACAAATGGAAAATAATAGAGATAGTGCGAAGTAGGCTCTCAGACCATAGCGACATTAAGACAGAAATCAAAACCAGGAATTAAAAGCTGCCCTATCTCACATATTTGGAGATTGACCACCACCCTCCTAAGTAACACATAGATCAAAGAGCTCTCAATGGAAATTAAAATGATAGGCTTTGAACTAAGTGAAAATTCAACTTATCAACACTTGAGGGACACAACAAAAGCAGGCTTAGAGGGAAACTTTTAGCATTGAACACAAGCATGAATAAAGAAGAAAGATCTAAAATCAATTGTTTAAGTTTCCACCTTAGACTACAGAAAGGAAGAGCAAATGATGCCTAAAGGAAGCAGATGAGAAGAAACAACAAAACCATACCAGCAAGCAATGAAATTGGAAGCAGTGAAACAACAGACCACTAAAACCACAAACCAGTTCCTGAGGGAGATCAAGAAAATCCAGATAACTCTAGCAAGGCTCATTAAAGGGAAGGAGACAGGGAGAAGACACGAAGTTTTAAAATCACAAATGCAAGAGAGGTAATCATTACCGATCTCGTGCACAATGAAAGGGTGCCCAGAGCATATTAGGAGTAACATTCATGTCTCCAAATAAAACACTTTCGCCCTGTGCTGTGCTTAGCTGCTCGGTCAGATCCGACTCTTTGAGACCTCATGGTGAGATGGAAAAATGTCTTAATGGGAAAAATTTACTAAAACTGATTGATGTGTTGAAAGTTTAGGAAAAAGAAAACAGAAGTAAAACCAAGCGGTAATGAGTGAAAGTGCATGATGGACACACCAAAAAGACAGCTCGGAAACACGGAGGACTCAAAACAAGGAGTGAGGCTCACTGGCATATTGTTATAAAGCAACTTATACAGTCCGAGTCACAAGTGTTTATTCTCACAGGATTGGTACCAATATGAGAACCTCCTTAAACGAAGAGGACGTGGTCACCTCGTGTAAATTCTGGAAACCTTTCTAAGTTTTACTTACGATTTTCAGAGGCATCAGCAAGACGTGACCCAGGTCAGGTTGACCTCGCTATCCTTGCACAATAAGCTACATTAAGCTCTGCTTGTAGAACTAAGCTGATTCTGTCTGCTCAGGGAGTTCTCAAGTCTGATCTCCTCTTGTGTTTGAAATTAACACAAGGAAAAATAGATGATTGGAATGGTCTATATTAAAAATTTGAATCAATAATTAATAACCTTCCATTACAGAAAATGCCAGGCTCAGATGGATTCCCTGGTGAATCCTACCAAACATTTAGATAATAAATTACACCAATTATCTAGAAATTAGGAGCAGAGGAAATCCTCTAAAGTTGTTCTATAAGGGCCACATTACCTTAACACCAAAGCCAGATAGGATTACGAGAAAGGAAAACTTCAGACCAGTATCATGCGTGAACCTTGATGCAAAGGTCCTCAGCAGTATGCCAGCGAGTTGTACCCAGCTATGTATAACATAGATCATACTGCGTGTCCTACTGGGCTGTCTCTCAGGGAAGGAAAGTTGGTTTAGCCTTCGAAAAAGTCACTCAACGTAATCTATTACATCTATAGGGGTAAAATGGAAAGGCTGTATGTTCATGTCAGTTACGCAGAACAAGCATTTGACAAAGTCCACCTGTGATAAAAACTCTCAGAACCTAGGAGCAGACTGGAGCTTCCTCAACTTTATAAGGACTGCAAAGAATCTACAGCCGACATCATACTTAATGATGAGAACCTTGGTGCTTTCCCCCTAAGACAGGAACAAAGTAAAGATGTCTTCTCTCAAAGCTCTAATTCAGCATCTTAACTAGTGCAAGAAGGCAAGATGGGGGTGAGGAATACATACATTGGGGAGAAATAAAATTTTGTTCACAAATGATGTGATTATCTCTGTAAATTCCAAAGAGTAAACATACTGCCTTCTAGAACTTGTGTATGATTATAGCAGCTGCAGTATACACGGCTAGTACATAAAAGTCAATTGCTTTTTCATGTACCATCTATGAACAACTGAAATTTGAAATTAATAAAGCAAATACCATTTGAGGGCATATCTCCCCCAGAGGACTCTAAATGATACAGTTAGGTGGCAGACTTGCCAGAACATGTAGAGGGTCCATATGTAACAAACTAAAAACTGAAGAGAGAAGGCGACATTCTAAATAAATGGGCAGATATTCTCTGTTCATGAGTTGGAAGACTCAGTATTTTTAAACTGTCAGCTCTTTCCGATTTGATCTGTTGATTCAATGCTACCCCCATAAAAATCCTGCTGCTGCTGCTAAGTCACTTCAGTCATGTCCGACTCTGTGCGACCCCATAGACGGCAGCCCACCAGGCTCCTCAGTCCCTGAGATTCTCCAGGCAAGAACACTGGAGTGGGTTGCCCGTTTCCTTCTCCAATGCATGAAAGTGAAAAGTGAAGGTGAATCGCTCAGTCCGTGCCTGACTCTTTAGCGACCCCATGGACTGCAGCCTTCCAGGCTCCTCCATCCACGGGATTTTCCAGGCAGGAGTACTGGAGTGGGATGCTATTTGCCTTCTCCCATAAAAATCCTAGGAAGCTGTTTTGTAGACATTGACAAAGGGATTCCAAAGTTTTGTATAGAAAGGCAAAAGATCGAGAATGGGCCAACACAGTCATGTTGATCACAAACGTAGAGGACACACACCACCTGATTTCAAGACGTGCTATAATCAGGGTGGCATGGCCTTGATGAGAGGCTAGACGCACAGAGGGATGAACAAATGGCAGAGAATCCAGAAAAGATCCTCAAAGTGCGGCCAACTGAGCCTTGAAAAAAGGGCAGAGGCAATTCTCTGCAGGAAGGATAGTGTTTGCGACAAATGATGCTGGAAAAAGTGCAAACCAAAACTCAACGCATACCTGGCACCTTCCACAGAAATTAGCTGAATATAAATCACGGGTCTAGAGGTAAGATTCAAAACTACCAAACCTCTGGAAGGAAACGAAAGACTCAAGGCGACCTTGCGTTTTGTGATGAGATTTAAGCTACAGCGACAAAATACGGCCCATGAAGGAGAAAAATAGGCTGAACTTTACTAGAGTGACGAGCTTCTCTGCATAGGGCCGAGGAGACAAAGGGTAAGGCTTGGACGGGAGGAAGTGTCTGCGAAAACGCCTCTCATAAAGGAGCCGCACACAAGATATGCGAAGAGCTCTTGGAACGTTGGCGATGAGAAAAGAACCCAACCGAACCACGGGAAAGCGGTTTGAACAGACGCAGCCCCTTAAAAAGCTACACGGGGAGCTTGCTGCTGGCCTACTGGGTACTGAAAGCCCAGGATCCAACCTGACCGACCCAGGTTCGATCCCCTGTTGGGGAACTGGGATCCCGAAAGCTGCGTGACATTGCCAAAATAAACCAAAATTTCCAAAAAAGCTGGATAGATGGCAAAGAAGCACAGGGAAAGCTCAACATGATTAGTGGCCACAAAGTTAGAGATTAAAAGAGATACAATACATCCCATTAGAACGGTTAAACACACACACACAACACATGCACACACACAACACAGACGTGCACACACCACCACACACATACAATACACGCGCGCACACACCTGCACACACACAGAGGCATGTAACACACACAAACACACACACACATGCACACACACACGCACACACAACAACATGTGCACACACACACACACACAACACACGCACACACACAACACACATGTGCACACACCACCACACACATACAACACATGCACGCACACACCTGCACACACACACACAGAGGCATGTAACACACACACACACACACAACACATGCACACAACACACGCACACACAACACACACATGCACACACCACCACACACACACAACACATGCACGCACACCTGCACACACACACAGAGGCATAGAACACACACAAACCACATGTGCACACACCACACACACAACAACACATGCACAACACACGCACACACAACACACACATGCACACACCACCACACACATACAACACACGCACACACACAACACAGACGTGCACACACCACCACACACATACAACACACGCACACACACAAACACACACATGCACACACCACCACACACACACAACACATGCACGCACACACCTGCACACACACACAGAGGCATGTAACACACACAACAACACACACAAACACACACACAACACATGCACACACACAACACACGCACACACACAACACACACATGCACACACCACCACACACACACAACACACACATGCACACACCACCACACACACACAAACACACACATGCACACACCACCACACACACACAACACACACATGCACACACACCACACACACACAACACACACATGCACACACCACCACACACATACAACACATGCACGCACACACCTGCACACACACACAGAGGCATAGAACACACACAACACACATGTGCACACACCACCACACACATACAACACATGCACACACAACACACACATGCACACACCACACACACACACAACACACGCACACACAACACACACATGCACACACCACCACACACATACACACACGCACACACACAACACACACATGCACACACCACCACACACACACAACACATGCACGCACACACCTGCACACACACACAGAGGCATGTAACACACACAACACACACACAACACACACACACAACACATGCACACACAACACACATGTGCACACACCACCACACACACACAACACACACATGCACACACCACCACACACACACAACACACACATGCACACACCACCACACACATACAACACATGCACGCACACACCTGCACACACCACACAGAGGCATAGAACACACACACACACATGTGCACACACCACCACACACATACAACACATTGCACACACAACACACACATGCACACACCACCACACACACACAACACACGCACACACAACACACACATGCACACACCACACACACATACAACACACGCACACACACAACACACACATGCACACACCACCACACACACACAACACATGCACGCACACACCTGCACACACACACAGACAAACACACAACACACACACAAACACACACACAACACCACACACAACACACATTGTGCACACACCACCACACACACACAACACACACATGCACACACCACACACACACACAACAACACATGCACACACCACCACACACATACAACACATGCACGCACACACCTGCACACACACACAGAGGCATAGAACACACACAACACACATGTGCACACACCACCACACACATACAACACATGCACACACAACACACACGTGCACACACCACCACACACACACAACACACGCACACACACAACACACACATGCACACACCACCACACACATACAACACATGCATGCACACACCTGCACGCACACACAGAGGCATGTAACACACACACAAAACATACACACACACACACACACACACGCACACACAACACACATGTGCACACACCACCACACACACAACACATGCAACACATGCACGCACACACCTGCACACACACACAGAGGCATGTAACACACACAACACACACACAACACACACACAACACATGCACACACAACACACATGTGCACACACCACCACACACACACAACACATGCAACACATGTACGCACACACCTGCACACAACACAGGCACACAACACACACACATACAAAACACACGCACACACATGCACACACACAACACACACAAACACACACACACAGTGGGTGGTCCCGAGTGCTAGTGAGGATGCTGAACAGCAGGAAAGCTCCTCTGTGGCCGCAGAGCCATCCTCTCTGGGAAGCAAGCTTGCTTGGAAACCGGTTAAGAAGCCTCTCACAAGCTAATCAAGTCTTACCACACAACCCAGTCATTATACTTAGTGGTATTTACTCAGCTGATCTGGATTCTTGCGTCTGCACAGAAATCCACACGTGAATGTTTATAGCAGCTCTACTCATAATCACCCCAAACAGTAAGCAACAGAGATCCTTCAGTAGGTGGATGGATAAGCAACCCGTGGTGTGTCCAGACAATGGAGTGCCATCCGGTTATAAAA
>NW_017193034.1:0-10003 GCF_001704415.2 Capra hircus
TATTTTCTTTAAATGGATTTAACCATCACCAGGGTCCAAAATAGCTATTTATTATTCAAATTTGCTGTTAAATTTGAGAGTTCTCAAGACTTCCCTGGTGGTCCAGTGATTTGAGAATTCCTTGTTCCCAACACAGGGGGAACAGGTTTGATCCCTGGTCGGGGAGTCAAGATCCTCATGCCACATCCCATGGCCCCATCAAAAATATTTATCTGAAAAAAAAAAAAAAAACAAACCTATGACTCCTCTTTTAACATTCATTTTAAATGTTTTCTAAGTCTGTTTTCATAGTTGATACTTCTGGAGTCTCAGACCTCCTTTCTCTGGAACAAGATATGGCTATGTTCAGTGGTAAGAAATGCTAGATAATAAAAACAAGAATTTTCCCCAAATAAGATTAGAGGATCAGGCCCAGTGAACTGGATGAAAACACTGGCCTTACTTCCTAAAAGAGATCAGCTTTTATACTTCCTATCTGCCAGCAGTGGGATCCTTACCTTTGCAGGTCTGGCCAGAAGCCTGGTACCCCTCCTTGCAGACACAGTCTTCAGGGACGTACTTCCGGGTGGAGAGGTGTGATTTTCATCAGGACATGGAAGGCAAGTGCTGATTCCTCCTGGTGAACCTTCTGTTTGTATGTCCCGGATGGGCAAGCTGTGGGTAAGCCAGGGAAGTCCATTTTATGTGATATGTCAGTAGATAGCGAACAACATTCTGGAAAACTGACTGGGGGAAAAAGAATCCCAAACAATAGAATCCCAAATAATCCCAACATCAGTTGGGATTATTATTATTATTATTATTATTCCATTCTGGAAACTTGACTGGGGAAAAAAGAATCCCAAACAATAGAATCCAAAGAATCCCATATAATCGTACAATTCAAGCAAGAGAGAAAACAAGATTTTTGTTTCTCTTTTAGAGTGATGTAGTTTGTAACCGGCAGGTTATGAAGTAGCCTCTTGCTGCTGCTGCTGCTGCTAAGTCACGTCAGTCATGTCTGACTCTATGTGACCCCATAGACGGCAGCCCACCAGGCTCCTCCATCCCTGGGATTCTCCAGGCAAGAGCACTGGAGTGGGTGAAGTAGCCTCTTAATGTCCCACAATTAGTTACAATCACAACACACTGCAGCATGACATGGCTGGGCTGATTTGCGGGAAAACTCAAAACAGTGTACAGTGATGCTCAGTGCTTCAAAAAATCTTCTGAAGACTGTATACCCATATCCTAACACCCCCCACCCCAACCTCTGCAGCTGCATCTCGAGAACTGCGCTGCTAACACTCACTCCCAATGGAATAGAATTACTGTGTCCTTTGTTTTGGTTCAAAGTACTTGACAAAGGATGAGGAGAAAGCATAGGGCTTGAGGGAAACGATCCTACTGATGAGAAATAGGCCCTTTGAAGGAAAGAGAATCACAGACTCTGCTTTTCCCAGGCTCGGGGGAAAAAAAGATGAAAGCAGGATCTAACTGACCTTGCTTCATATCTTCCCTTTGCACCAACAATGTGGCTTTGAACCTGTATTTACTCTCTCTAGAGTTACACTTCTGTAAAATAACTGAAAATTAAGAATTCAATAATAGACGAAATAGTGGAAATAGAACTTGCAGTGCCTAGTGAAGCCAAACAAATGTAGCATTGTCAAATAAACATTAGACCATTTTTAAAAAGTAATAACCAAGGAATGTGCACTTACGTGTGATGCCATTTGATATAAATTATCTCATTTAATACTCACAGTACTAATTAATATTAACAATTACTAATATTTTTATGAATAAGTACATTATTTTTATTAGTACTGTGTCCATTTTAAAGAGAAAATGGAGGCTTAGAGTAACCTGATGGTTAGGCTAAAGTTACTCAGTTAAAAGGTTATAGAGCAAAAAAAAGAAAAACAGGTTATAGAGCTATGAGGTTTTTTTTTTAGTACTTAACATTGGCTTATTATATTTTTATATTGAAAATTCAGCATCACATTAATCTTGGTTGTAATTAGCAAGCAAAATATTTTTAAATTAAATACACTTAAACTTTTCCTCTTCCTGTTATCATTTATTTAAGGCCTGTTTCTAGGTAGATAAGCTCTGGCTATTTTTTTTATTTAAAGATTTTTTTAAGGTTTACAACAAAATTGAGATGAAAATCTGTGCTACAATTTTACAGCAAATATTTATACAGCATTCACTATGTCCCAGGGACTGTTCCACATATTTTGTAAATTATCTTTTAAATCTCTTTAAGAAGTATCATAGAAATGACACTATGAAGTAATCATTTATCTCATATTACAGATGAGAAAAACTAAAGCACCAAGAAATTTAAATAACTAGCCAAAATTATTATAGTAAGTGACAACGCTGAGATCTGAACAAGGGAGAATCTGGATCCAGAAGCCACGTTCTTTATCGCTACATTTTCTATGTCTCACACCCAGGTCTCCTGGATGCAAAAGTCCTTGTTTCAACTATAATGCTAAAAACCGGAAACAATCAGCATTGAGACAGAAGATTCATAATGTTATTTTTAGAAAAAGTACTCATGTTCTAACATTCTTGATCATATTTAAAAATGAAACAGAACATTTTCCCATGTATATGGTAGAAAATTCCAGAACTTGGACAAATCTGTAGCTATTTAAGAATGAAAGAAACATTTTATAAATGTTTTTATAAATTTATAACTATTTTATAAATAGTTATAATGATGGTGTGACTTATGAAAAGCACTTCAGCAGGAAAAAGGGGAACATGACTTCAAAGCATCATAACATTAAATATTGAATTATTCATATTTCTGAATATTCATTTCTATAAAAAGTTCAGTAAATATTTGCACAGATCTTCACAAAGATGCAAGACAACACTGTCTCCCTTAGACAGAAGTCAGCAGCTGTAGGAGAAAATGATTAAGAGAAATACAAAGATGGAAAAGAAAACATAAACTGTAACAGCAAAATTAAAGTTGTCATTGGAGCAGCAAAAAGTAGCCATAAAATTCCAAATCAACAGAATTGAGTAGACCTTGGATAAGTTGTAATATAATGTAAGAAATTACTCTTTACTTGAAGTTTTAGTGCCATAAAAACTCATCAAGTTCCAGGCAAAATTAATAAAGAGTATTTCAGAATAAAGGAAAAGTATTACAAGCAACTAAGAAAGAAACAAAAATCAAACTGACATTTCACTTCTCCTGTGCAAAACAAATGTAAGGAAAAAGAATAAGAAATATAGCTATGTGGAAAAAATATTTTGAACCCCAATTCTGTATTGGACAAACTATTGGCAATATGAGGAAAGAGAAAGACATGTGAGAATGCTCATGGCTTTTGGAAATCAATATGTATTTCACTGATGAAAAGAAGTCAAAATAAAGATTCATACTTGACAAAAATGGTATTGAAAAAATGGCTTGAGATTAAGAAAGTTGTGGAACATGTAGTATATTGTTAAAATAATTACAAAAATGAAAACAAGTATCAAATAAAGCCCCTTCTTAAAAATATATATAATCCAAGGGGAAAAAAATAATCTTTATATATTACAAAGAAAAAAGATTTAAAACTGGGAGATAGCTGGGAAGAGGAAAAGGTGAAGTTCTCATTTCATATACACCAACATGATAAAAGTGAAAGAAAAACAGGTTTAAATTTGGACACAAAGAATACACAAAACTATGAATAGAAAAAGTACACAACCATCGAATCAGTGAGGGAGGAAAAAACCACAAATAACAAAGATATAAAAACATAGGACAAGAAAATAGCAGAGAGAATTAATAACAAAACATCATAAACTAAGGTAATGGAAGTAAAACCAAACATATTATTTACCATCAATAACAGTAATGGATTAATTTCACCCTGTTGATAAGATATAAACTTAAAACAAGCCAGAAAAATAGGTTAAAAATAATTGGATATACTAAGACATGTTAAATATTTCAAAGAAAAATCTGCAAGAAGCAAACAAGTTACTACCTTAAGGAGAAAAAAAAGTTTAAAACAAAGGGCTTTTTCTAACATATGAAAACAGGATAACTTCAACAAAAAAGTTAACAAAGAACAAAATAGCTGGAGATTAAAGAAATGACAATGACCAATAATTGTTGCATACATAGTCTAACCTCACTTATAAGGAAGAAATGCAAACTGATGACTACTTTTTAATTTGAAAAAAATTGAAAGGATATTAATACCCATTCCCATTGTTGGCAGGCATTTGGGCAAACAGGCTTTCTCCCACTTTGTAGGAAAACCTGAGGGTACACACTAAAACCCTCAAGTGGAGCCCTTCTTTTGATATAGCAATTCATTTCTAAGAATTTGTCCAAGTGAAAGTCAACATTTTCTACCTACGCATATAAGTACGTATAATTGTTAATTATATACATAAGTATGTATAGTTATAGTTTGTCATTACACAGCTTGGAGATAACACAAATGTCAAGACATGAAGGGTCTGTTAAATTCTCACGACACATCCATCCAGTGGCATATTAGCCATAAAAATACAACTGTTGACAAGGAAAGTCAATAAAATTGTGTAGTCAAGTGTAAATAAAAGCATGTCGCAAACACCATATGTGTTGTATGATCTTTTGCCTAATAAATGTGTACAAATCTATAAGGTTATGTACACACGGTATGTTTCTCTGGTGGCTCAGATGGTAAAGAATCTGCCTGCAATGCAGGAGCCCCAGGTTTGATCCCTGGATCAGGAAGATCCCCTGGAGTAGGAAATGCAACCCACTCCAGTACTCTCGCCTGGAGAATCCCATGGACAGAGGAGCCTGGCAGTCCACGGGGTCACAGAGTCGGACACGACTGAGCAACTAACACACATGGCATATATTAATGACAGAATTATGAGGCTTCCAAGGTTGTTTATTTTTGCTGATCTACATTTTCTTGTTTTGTTACACTGAATAGGTATTGTGCCAAAACATTCAAAGTAAATGAAAATTATGTATAAGAGAAAGTCATTGTCTCAAATGTATATGTTTCATTTCACAGTTACTACTTCTCTGACCTCAGAGATCACTTTGATTTCTCCTTCTCCTTCCATCTCTTTCAATATTGACATGAAAACCAAGTTGTTTGGATTTTACGCCTTAGAAACCCTCCAAGTTTCGCCTATCTCTCCATCTGCATTTCTCTTATTTTAGGTCTGAACTCATCACCTCTCTTTCAGATTTTCACAAAATCATTTCACTGGTCCCTCAGTCTTCACCTCTACTCTTTAACCCATCTTAGATGTTTCTGCCTGAACATTCTTCTAAAATATAAATTTGAGCAAATCACTTTCTATCAAAAACTGCCCCAACAGGATGAAGTCTTCTCTCTTTACTTAGATCTATAAAGACATCTTTGATCTATCTGTAACCTTCCTGTCAGTCTGCTACAATGAATGCATGAATTCCATATCCGGATCAGAAGCTGCTTCAGAATTGAGCAGAGACTAGTTGTTTAATTTATTTTATTTTATTTTAGTTTTTTATTTTTTAAATTTTAAAATCTTTAATTCTTACATGTGTTCCCAAACATGAACCCCCCTCCCACCTCCCTCCCCATAACATCTCTCTGGGTCATCCCCATGCACCAGCCCCAAGCATGCTGTATCCTGCGTCAGACATAGACTGGCGATTCAATTCTTACATGATAGTATACATGTTAGAATGCCATTCTCCCAAATCATCCCACCCTCTCCCTCTCCCTCTGAGTCCAAAAGTCCGTTATACACATCTGTGTCTTTTTTCCTGTCTTGCATACAGGGTCGTCATTGCCATCTTCCTAAATTCCATATATATGTGTTAGTATACTGTATTGGTGTTTTTCTTTCTGGCTTACTTCACTCTGTATAATCGGCTCCAGTTTCATCCATCTCATCAGAACTGATTCAAATGAATTCTTTTTAACGGCTGAGTAATACTCCATTGTGTATATGTACCACAGCTTTCTTATCCATTCATCTGCTGATGGACATCTAGGTTGTTTCCATGTCCTGGCTATTATAAACAGTGCTGCGATGAACATTGGGGTACATGTGTCTCTTTCAATTCTGGTTTCCTCGGTGTGTATGCCCAGAAGTGGGATTGCTGGGTCATAAGGTAGTTCTATTTGCAATTTTTTAAGGAATCTCCACACTGTTCTCCATAGTGGCTGTACTAGTTTGCATTCCCACCAACAGTGTAGGAGGGTTCCCTTTTCTCCACACCCTCTCCAGCATTTATTGCTTGCAGATTTTTGGATCGCAGCCATTCTGACTGGTGTGAAGTGGTACCTCATTGTGGTTTTGATTTGCATTTCTCTAATAATGAGTGATGTTGAGCATCTTTTCATGTGTTTGTTAGCCATCCGTATGTCTTCTTTGGAGAAATGTCTATTTAGTTCTTTGGCCCATTTTTTGATTGGGTCGTTTATTTTTCTGGAATTGAGCTGCATAAGTTGCTTGTATATTTTTGAGATTAGTTGTTTGTCAGTTGCTTCATTTGCTATTATTTTCTCCCATTCAGAAGGCTGTCTTTTCACCTTGCTTATATTTTCCTTTGTTGTGCAGAAGCTTTTAATTTTAATTAGATCCCATTTGTTTATTTTTGCTTTTATTTCCAGAATTCTGGGAGGTGGATCATAGAGGATCCTGCTGTGATTTATGTCTGAGAGTGTTTTGCCTATGTTCTCCTCTAGGAGTTTTATAGTTTCTGATCTTACATTTAGATCTTTAATCCATTTTGAGTTTATTTTTGTGTGCGGTGTTAGAAAGTGATCTAGTTTCATTCTTTTACAAGTGGTTGACCAGTTTTCCCAGCACCACTTGTTAAAGAGATTGTCTTTACTCCATTGTATATTCTTGCCTCCTTTGTCAAAGATAAGGTGTCCATATGTGTGTGGATTTATCTCTGGGCTTTCTATTTTGTTCCATTGATCTATATGTCTGTCTTTGTGCCAGTACCATACTGTCTTGATGACTGTGGCTTTGTAGTAGAGCCTGAAGTCAGGCAAGTTGATTCCTCCAGTTCCATTCTTCTTTCTCAAGATTGCTTTGGCTATTCGAGGTTTTTTGTATTTCCATACAAATCTTGAAATTATTTGTTCTAGTTCTGTGAAAAATGTGGCTGGTAGCTTGATAGGGATTGCATTGAATTTGTAAATTGCTTTGGGTAGTATACTCATTTTCACTATATTGATTCTTCCGATCCATGAACATGGTATATTTCTCCATCTATTAGTGTCCTCTTTGATTTCTTTCATCAGTGTTTTATAGTTTTCTATATATAGGTCTTTAGTTTCTTTAGGTAGATATATTCCTAAGTATTTTATTCTTTTCGTTGCAATGGTGAATGGAATTGTTTCCTTAATTTCTTTTTCTACTTTCTCATTATTCGTGTATAGGAATGCAAGGGATTTCTGTGTGTTGATTTTATATCCTGCAACTTTACTATATTCATTGATTAGCTCTAGTAATTTTCTGGTGGAGTCTTTAGGGTTTTCCATGTAGAGGATCATGTCATCTGCAAACAGTGAGAGTTTTACTTCTTCTTTTCCAATTTGGATTCCTTTTATTTCTTTTTCTGCTCTGATTGCTGTGGCCAAAACTTCCAGAACTATGTTGAATAGTAGCGGTGAAAGTGGACACCCTTGTCTTGTTCCTGACTTTAGGGGAAATGCTTTCAATTTTTCACCATTGAGGATAATGTTTGCTGTGGGTTTGTCATATATAGCTTTTATTATGTTGAGGTATGTTCCTTCTATTCCTGCTTTCTGGAGAGTTTTTATCATAAATGGATGTTGAATTTTGTCAAAGGCCTTCTCTGCATCTATTGAGATAATCATATGGTTTTTATTTTTCAATTTGTTAATGTGGTGAATTACATTGATTGATTTGCGGATATTGAAGAATCCTTGCATCCCTGGGATAAAGCCCACTTGGTCATGGTGTATGATCTTTTTAATGTGTTGTTGGATTCTGATTGCTAGAATTTTGTTGAGGATTTTTGCATCTATGTTCATCAGTGATATTGGCCTGTAGTTTTCTTTTTTGTGACATCTTTGTCAGGTTTTGGTATTAGGGTGATGGTGGCCTCATAGAATGAGTTTGGAAGTTTACCTTCCTCTGCAATTTTCTGGAAGAGTTTGAGGAGGATAGGTGTTAGCTCTTCTCGAAATTTTTGGTAGAATTCAGCTGTGAAGCCGTCTGGACCTGGGCTTTTGTTTGCTGGAAGATTTCTGATTACAGTTTCAATTTCCGTGCTTGTGATGGGTCTGTTAAGATTTTCTATTTCTTCCTGGTTCAGTTTTGGAAAATTGTACTTTTCTAAGAATTTGTCCATTTCTTCCACGTTGTCCATTTTATTGGCATACAACTGCTGATAGTAGTCTCTTATGATCCTTTGTATTTCTGTGTTGTCTGTTGTGATCTCTCCATTTTCATTTCTAATTTTATTGATTTGATTTTTCTCTCTTTGCTTCTTGATGAGTCTGGCTAATGGTTTGTCAATTTTATTTATCCTTTCAAAGAACCAGCTTTTGGCTTTGTTGATTTTTGCTATGGTCTCTTTTGTTTCTTTTGCATTTATTTCTGCCCTAATTTTTAAGATTTCTTTCCTTCTACTAACTCTGGGGTTCTCCAATTCTTCCTTTTCTAGTTGCTTTAGTTGTAGAGTTAGGTTATTTATTTGACTTTTTTCTTGTTTCTTGAGGTATGCCTGTATTGCTATGAACTTTCCTCTTAGCACTGCTTTTATAGTGTCCACAGGTTTTGGGTTGTTGTGTTTTCATTTTCATTAGTTTCTATGCATATTTTGATTTCTTTTTTGATTTCTTCTGTGATTTGTTATTCAGAAGTGTGTTGTTCACCTCCATATGTTGGAATTTTTAATAGTTTTTTCTCCTGTAATTGAGATCTAATCTTAATGCATTATGGTCAGAAAAGATGCTTGGAATGATTTCGATTTTTTTGAATTTATCAAGTTTAGATTTATGGCCCAGGATGTGATCTATCCTGGAGAAGGTTCCATGAGCACTTGAAAAAAAGGTGAAATTCATTGTTTTGGGGTGAAATGTCCTATAGATATCAATTAGGTCTAACTGATCTAATGTATCATTTAAAGTTTGCGTTTCTTTGTTAATTTTCTGTTTAGTTGATCTGTCCATAGGTGTGAGTGGGGTATTAAAGTCTCCACTATATTGTGTTATTATTTATTTCCCCTTTCATACTTGTTAGCATTTGTCTTACATATTGCGGTGCTCCTATATTGGGTGCATATATATTTATAATTGTTATATCTTCTTCTTGGATTGTTCCTTTGATCATTATGTAGTGGCCTTCTTTGTCTCTTTTCACAGCCTTTGTTTTAAAGTCTATTTTATCTGATATGAGTATTGCCTCCTGCTTTCTTTTGGTCTCTGTTTGTGTGGATATCTTTTTCCAGCCATTCACTTTCAGTCTGTATGTGTCCCTTGTTTTGAGGTGGGTCCTCTTGTAAGCAGCATATAGAGGGTCTTGTTTTTGTATCCATTCAGCCAGTCTTTGTCTTTTGGTTGGGGCGTTCAACCCATTTACGTTTAAGGTAATTATTGATAAGTATGATCCCGTTACCATTTACTTTATTGTTTTGGGTTCAGGGTTTATACACCCTTTTCGTGTTTCCTGTCTAGAGAATATCCTTTAGAATTTGTTGGAGAGCTGGTTTGGTGGGCTGAATTCTCTCAGCTTTTGCTTGTCTGTAAAGCTTTTGATTTCTCCTTCGTATTTGAATGAGATCCTTGCTGGGTACAGTAATCTGGGCTGTAGGTTATTGTCTTTCACACTTTAAGTATGTCTTGCCATCTCTCCTGGCCTGAAGAGTTTCTATTGAAAGATCAGCTGTTATCCTTATGGGAATCCCCTTGTGTGTTATTTGTTGTTTTTTTCCCTTGCTGCTTTTAATATTTGTTCTTTGTGTTTGATCTTTGTTAATTTGATTAATATGTGTCTTGGGGTGTTTCGCCTTGGGTTT
>NW_017193035.1:0-10003 GCF_001704415.2 Capra hircus
TAGATTATAGGCTCCGCTCTGAGATGAGTTGGGGGCGCGGACTCCTTGCTTGCCTCTCGAGTGGAGACGCGGCATATGTCGGGGAACTGTCTTTGAGTCTGCGAGCAAAGCGTGAACGACCCTTCGAGAGTTCCGAAAGTATTCTAGTGGTATTTGGCCTGCGAGAGCACTATAGCCGGAACTAATGGGGCCTCACATCTCGCCTGGGAGGGAAGAACTCCTGAATTTTCTCCGAGGTATGTGGCAGGTGACTCTTCGGACTTAAGACGGGACCTCAGCGACCCGCTTGTGTTTGGACTCGGAAATGGCCAGATCCTGCGCGCACCGAGTTAGCACTCGCGGCGCTGCTCGGGATTCCATATCCCCACTCCGAATTCTGGGGCTAAAGATCTATGGTGTGGAGGCCGGTGTCGGAACCACTGAAGAAATTGCCTCTGCCTCAAGCGAAATGAACATTGGACAGTAATACAGGGTGTGTACTAGTACTTCTGGGAGTCCCGCCAGTGGGAAGTCGTCCTCGTCTCTGATTCGATGGCCACGGCATGACATGCCGCTTTCCTCCCGAGCTGGTAGCGCAGCAGCTGTCACGCTTCCCTTTAGTTGGATAACCGTGGATCAGGGGGCTTTCCCCCGAGGCTTGGCCCACAGGGCCTGTGTCCACTGCTTTACCTCGGGTGTGAGTTTGATCCTCGCTTGAAACGTCAAGCAGCAGCAGGGAAAACCAAGTTTCCCTGAGTAATGTGATGGAAGACATTCTCGGAGACACTGGGATAATGTGGCACGATCTGGAGAGTTCTCATCGGCCTTGCCTGTGGAGAGGCTATCCTCTCTTCGAGATGCGACCAAGGGTCTAACGCGTGGGAATCTTCGTCCCCGACCACGCCTAGGGAAAGGATCCTCCTCCCTCGATGGCTAGGAGACGGGAAAAAAAACGGTGCCCTCTGGATAGGTACGGCGAGGAACTCTCGTGCTTCCTCTCGAGTGGAGACGGGTATGTCGGGGAACTTCTTGAGTTGCAGCAAGGGTGTGAAGGACCCTTTGGAAGTTCCAGAGGTTAGGTGTGACTTAGCCTCGAGACGCCTCAGCGGAATGGGCCTCATCTCGCCTGGAGGGAGAACCTCCTGGATTTTCTCGAGTTGCGGCAGTGCTCTCGACTTACGACGGGGATCCCTGGGACCCGCTCTGGTGGCCTCAGTAAAGGCCAGTTTCCCATGCGAGTTGCTTCGGGGGCCTCTCGGGATTCCTCTCCCGTCGATGCCTGGGGCCTAAGATCTTGTGTGGAGTCAGTGTCGGAACCTGAGGATTCCTCTCCAGTGCTGACATGGATCTTGGGGTAATTCTGGAGTCTCCCCAGGGGAGTCAGTCCTCGTCTCGAGTGGGGCATGCACGTGCGCTTTCCTCCCGAGAGTTAGCAGCAGTGTCCGCTTCCCTTCGCGGGCATCAAAGGATCAGGGTTTCCAAGGAGGCTTTCCCACGAGGCTTTCCCACGAGGCTTTCCGACAGGGCTGTCCCACGTGCCACCGTGGTGTGAGTCGATCCTCGGCTTGAAAGTCGAGGCAGTCCTGGGAAAACAGGTTTCCCTGAATGTTCGGAGACATCTGGTTGTCTCTGGGAATGGTGGCACGACCCTGGAGTTCCTCTCGCCTTTCCTGTGGAGAGTGCCTCCTCTTGAGATGCGAAGGGAACGCCGGGAATTCTTTCCCGACCACGCAGTGAAAGGATCCCTCCTCTCGAGCCTAGGAGGCGGAAACGGGGCTCCTCTGGATGTGGCGGGACTTCTCGTGCTTCCTCTCGAGTGGAGACGGGTATGTCGTGGGAACTTCTTGAGTTGCAGCAAGGGTGTGAAGGACCCTTTGGAAATTCCAGAGGTTAGGTGTGATTAGCCTCGAGCCGCCTCAGCGGAAATGGGCCTCATCTCGCCTGGAGGGGAGAACCTCCTGGATTTTCTCGAGTTGCAGCAGGTGCTCTCGACTTACGACGGGGACCTCAGGGACCCGCTCTGGTGGCCTCAGGAAAGGCCAGTCCCCATGCGAGTTGCTCGGGGGCCTCTCGGGATTCCTCTCCCGTCTATGCCGGGGCCTAAGATCTTGTGTAGAGTCGGTGCCGGAACCTGAGCATTCCTCTCCAGTGCTGACATGGATCTTGGGGTACTTCTGGAGTCTCCCCAGTGGAGTAAGTCCTCGTCTGGAGTGGGCGCTTGCACGTGCGCTTTCCTCCCGAGCTTAGCAGCAGTGTCACGCTTCTCTTCGCGTGGATCAAGAGATCAGGGGCTTTCCCTCGAGGCTTTCCCACGAGGCTTTCCCACGAGGCTTTCCCACAGGGCTGTCCCACGTGCCACCGTGGTGTGAGTCGATCCTCGGCTTGAAGTCGAGGCAGTGCAGGGAAATCAGGTTTCCCTGGAATGGACTGAGACATCTGGGGGACTCTGGGAATGTGGCACGATCCTGGAGATCCTCTCGCCTTTCCTGTGGAGAGCGCCTCCTCTTGAGATGCGACGGGAACGCCGCGAATTCTTTTCCGACCACGCAGGGAAAGGATCCCTCCTCTCAGGCTAGGAGGCGGAAACGGGGCTCCTCTGGATGTAGGCGGGACTCTCGTGCTTTCTCTCGAGTGGAGACGGGTATGTCGGGGAACTTCTTGAGTTGCAGCAAGGGTGTGAAGGACCCTTTGGAAGTTCCAAAATTTAGGTGTGACTAGCCTCGAGATGCCTCAGCGGAAATGGGCGTCATCTCGCCTGGAGGGGAGAACCTCCTGGATTTTCTCGTGTTGGGGCAGCTATTCTCGACTTACGATGGGGACCACAGGGACCCGCTCTGGTGGCCTCAGGAAAGGCCTGTTCCCATGCGAGTAATTCGGGGGCCTCTAGGGCCTCCTCTCCCGTTGATGCCGGAGCCTAAGACCTGGAGTGGAGTCGGTGCCGGAACCTGAGGATTCCTCTCCAGTGCTGACATGGATCTTGGGGTACTTCTGGAGTCTCCCTAGGGGAGTCAGTCCTCGTCTCGAGTGGCGGCATAGACGTGCGCTTTCCTCCCGAGATGGGGCAGCAGTGTCATGCTTCCCGTCGAGTGGATCAAGGAATCAGTGGCTTTTCCTCGAGGCTTTTCCACAACGCTTTCCCACGAGGCTTTTCCACAGGGCTGTCCCACATGCCAACGTGGTGTGAGTCGATCCTCGGCTTGAAAGTCGAGGCAGTGCAGGGAATACAGGTTTCCCTGGAATGGACTGAGACATCTGGGGGACTCTCGGATTGGTGGCACGACCCTGGAGTTCCTCTCGCCTTTCCTGTGGAGAGGGCCTCCTCTTGAGATGCTATGGGAACACCGGGAATTCTTTTCCGACCACGCAGGGAAAGGATCCCTCCTATCGAGCTAAGAGGCGGAAACGGGGTTCCTCTGGATGTGGGCGGGACTCTGGTGCTTACTCTCGAGTGGAGACAGGTGTGTCGGGGAACTTCTTAAGTTGTAGCAAGGGTGTGAAGGACCCTTTGGGAATTCCAGATTTTAGAAGTGATTAGCCTCGAGACGCCTCAGCGGAAATGGGCCTCATCTCGCCTGGAGGGGAGAACCCCCTGGAATTTCTCGAGTTGCGACAGGTGCTCTCGACTTACGACGGGGACCTCAGGGACCCGCTCTGGTGGCCTCAGGAAAGGCCAGTCCCCATGCGAGTTGCTCGGGGGCCTCTCAGGATTCCCCT
The DNA here is from genome assembly GCF_001704415.2 of Capra hircus. NCBI lineage: Eukaryota > Metazoa > Chordata > Mammalia > Artiodactyla > Bovidae > Capra > Capra hircus. The sequence continues at coordinate 3,694 of NW_017193035.1, forward strand.
CCCGTCGATGCCGGGGCCTAAGACCTTGTGTGGAGTCGGTGCCGGAACCTTAGGATTCCCCTCCAGTGCTGACATGGACCTTGGGGTACTTATGGAGTCTCCCCAGGGGAGTCAGTCCTCGTCTCGGAGTGGGGGCATGCACGTGCGCTTTCCTCCCGATCTGTAGCAGCAGTGTCATGCTTCCCTTCGCGGGGATCAAGGGATCTGTGGCTTTCCCTCGAGGCTTTCCCTCGAGGCTTTCCCACGAGGTTTGCCCACGAGGGTTTCCCACAGGGCTGTCCTACGTTGCACCGTGGTGTGTGTCGATCCTCGGCTTGAAAATCGAGGCAGTGCAGGGAAAACAGGTTTCCCTGGAATGGACGCAGACATCTGGGGGACTCTGGGAATGGTGGCACGACACTGGAGTTCCTCTCGCCTTTCCTGTGAAGAGCGCCTCCTCTTGAGATGCGACGGGAACGCCGGGAATTCTTTCCCGACCACGCAGGGAAAGGATCCCTTGTCTCGAGCCAGGAGGCAGAAACGGGGCTCCTCTGGATGTGGGCGTGACTCTCGTGCTTCTTCTTGTTTGGAGATCGGTATATCGGGGAACTTCTTGAGTTGCAGCAAGGGTGTGAAGAACCGTTTGGAAGTTCCAGAGGTTAGGTGTGATTAGACTCGAGACACCTCAGCGGAAATGGGCCTCATCTCGCCTGGAGGGGAGAACCTCGTGGATTTTCGCGACTTGGGACAGGTGCTCTCGACTTACGACGGGGACCTTAGGGACCCGCTCTTGTGGCCTCAGGAAAGGCCAGTCCCCAAGCGATTAGCTCGACGACTTCTCACGATTCCTCTTCTGACGATGTCGGGGCCTAAGACCTTGTGTGGATTCGGTGCCGGAACCTGAGGATTCCTCTCCAGGGCTGACATGGATCTTGGGGTACTTCTGGAGAATGCCCAGGAGACTCAGTCCTCGACTCGAGTGGGGGCATGCACGTGCGCTTTCCTCCCGAGTTGAAGCAGCAGTGTCACGCTTCCCTTTGCTTGGATCAAGGGATCTGTGGCTTTCCCTCGAGGCTTTCCCACGAGGCTTTCCCACGAGGCTTTCCCGCAGGGCTGTCCACGTGCCACCGTGGTGTGAGTCGATCCTCGGCTTGAAAGTCGAGGCAGTGCAGGGAAAACAGGTTTCCCTGGAATGGACTGAGACATCTGGGGGACTCTGGGAATGGTGGCACGACCCTGGAGTTCCTCTCGCCTTTCCTGTGGAGAGTGCCTCCTCTTGAGATGCGACGGGAAAGCCGGGAATTCTTTCCCGACCACGCAGGGAAAGGATGCCTCCTCTCAGGCTAGGAGACGGAAACGGGGTTACTCTGAATGTGGGCGGGACTCTCGTGCTTCCTCTCGAGTGGAGATGGGTATGTCGGGGAAGTTCTTGAGTTGCAGAAAGGTGTGTGAAAGACCCTTTGGAAGTTCCAAAGGTTAGGTGTGACTAGCCTCGAGACGCCTCAGCGGAAATGGGCCTCATCTTGCCTGGAGGGGAGAACCTCCTGGATGTTCTCGAGTTGCGGCAGGTGCTCACGACTTACGACGGGGACCTCAGGGACCCGCTCTGTTGGCCTCAGGAAAGGCCAGTCCCCGTGCGAGTTACTCGGGGGCCTCACGGGATTCTTCTCCCGTCGATGCCGGCGCCTAAGATCTTGTGTGGAGTGCGTGCCGGTACCTGAGGATTCCTCTCCAGTGCTGACGTGGATCTTGGGGTACTTCTGGAGTCTCCCCAGGGGAGTCAGTCCTCGTCTCGAGTGGGGGCATGCACATGTGGTTTCCTCCCGAGCTGTAGCAGCAGTATCACGCTTCCCTTCGCGTGGATCAAGGGATCTGTGGCTTTCCCACGAGGCTTTCCCACGAAGCTTTCCCAAGAGGCTTTCCCACAGGGCTGTCGCACGTGCCACCGTGGTGTGAGCCGATCCTCGGCTTGAAAGTCGACGCAGTGCAGGCAAAACAGGTTTCCCTGGAATGGACTGAGACATTTGGGGGACCCTGGGAATGGTGAAACGACCTGGAGTTCCTCTCGCCTTTCCTGTGGAGAGCACCTCCTCTTGAGAAACTATGGGAAAGCCGGGAATTCTTTCCCGACCACGCAGGGAAAGGATCCATCCTCTCGAGCTAGGAGGCGGAAACGGGGCTCCTCTGGATGTGGGCGGGACTCTCGTGCTTCCTCTCGAGTGGAGACGGGTATGCTGGGGAACTTCTTGAGTTGCAGCAAGGGTGTGAAGGACTCTTTGGAAGTTCCAGAGTTTAGGTGTGATTAGCCTCGAGACGTCTCAGCGGAAATGGGCCAAATCTCGCCTGGGGGGAGAACCTCCTGGAATTTCTCGAGTTGCGGCAGGTGCTCTCGACTTACGATGGGGACCTCAGGGACCCGCTCTGGTGGCCTCAGGAAAGGCCAGTCCCCATGCGAGTTGCTCGGGGGCCTCTCGGGATTTCTCTCCCGTTGATGCCGGAGCCTAAGACCTTGTGTGGAGTCGGTGCCGGAACTTGAGCATTCCTCTCCAGTGCTGTCATGGATCTTGGGGTACTTCTGGTGTCTCCCCTGGGGAGTCAGTCCTCGTCTCGAGTGGGGGCATGCACGTTCACTTTCCTCCCGAGCTGTAGCAGCAGTGACACGCTTCCCTTCACGTGGATCAAGGGATCTCTGGATTTCCATCGAGGCTTTCCCATGAGGCTTTCCCACAAGGCTTTCCAACAGGGCTGTCCCATGTGCCACCGGGGTGTGAGTCGATCCTCATCTTGAAAGTCGAGGCAGTGAAGGGAAAACAGGTTTCCCTGGAATGGACTGAGACATCTGGGGGACTCTGGGAGTGGTGGCACGACCTTGGAGTTCTAGTCGCCTTTCCTGTGGAGAGGGCCTCCTCTTGAGATGCAAAGGGAACGCCGGGAATTCTTTCCCGAACACTGAGGGAAACGATCCATCCTCTCGAGCTAGGAGGCGGAAATGGGGCTCCTCTGGCTGTGGGCAGGATGCTCGTGCTTCCTCTCGAGTAGAGACGTGTATGTCGGGGAACTTCTTGAGTTGCAGCAAGGGTGTGAAGGACCCTTTGGATCTTCCTGAGGTTATGTGTGATTAGCCTCGAAACGCCTCAGCGGAAATGGGCCTCATCTTGTCTGCAGGGGAGAACCTCCTGGATTTTCTCGAGTTGCGCCAGGTGCTCTCGACTTACGACGGGGACCGCAGGGACCCGCTCTGGTGGCCTCAGGAAAGGCCAGTCAAGATCCAAGACAGCACTGGAGAGGGAGAGACATCACGAGAGGCTCCGAGCAACTCCCATGGGGATTGGCCTTTCCTGAGGCCACCAAAGCGGGTCCCTGAGGTCCCCATCGTAAGTCGAGAGCACCTGGCGCAACTCGAGAAAATCCAGGAGGTTCTCCCTCCAGGAGAGATGAGACCCATTTGCGCTGAGGCATCTCGAGGCTAATCACACCTAACCTCTGGAACTTCCAAAGGAGCCTTTCACACCATTGCTGCAACTCAAGAAGTTCCCCGACATACCCGTTTCCACTCGAAAGGAAGCACGAGAGTCCCGCCCACAGCCAGAAGAGCCCCGTTTCCAGCCTCATAACTCGAGAGGAGGGATCCTTTCCCTTCGTGGTCGGGAAAGAATTCCGGGCGTTCCCGTCGCATCTCAAGAAGAGGCGCTCTCCCCAGGAAAGGCGAGAGGAACTCCAGGGTCGTGCCACATTCCCAGAGTCCCCAGATGTCTCAGTCCGATTCCAGGGAAACCTGTTTTCCCCGCAATGCCTCGACTTTCAAGCCGAGGATCGACTCAGACCTCGGTGGCACGTGGGACAGCCCTGTGAAAAGCCTAGTGGGAAAGCCTCGTGGGAAAGCCTACACAGAAAGCCACAGATCCCTTGGATCCATCGCAAAGGGAAGCGCTGACACTGCTGCTAAAGCTCGGGAGGAAAGCGCACGTGCACGCCACACTCGAGACGAGCACTGACTTCCCTGGGAGACTCCAGAAGTACCCCAAGATCCATGTCAGAACTGGAGAGGAATCCTCAGGTTCCGGCACCCACTCCACACAAGATCTTAGGCCCCGGAATTGACGGGAGAGGAATCCCGAGAGGCCCCCGAGCAACTCGCATGGGGACTGGCCTATCCTGAGGCACCAGAGCGGGTCCCTGAGGTCCCCGTCGTAAGTCGAGAGCACCTGCCGGCAACTCGAGAAAATCCAGGAGGTTCTCCCCTCCAGGCGAGATGAGGGCCATTTCCGCTGAGGCGTCTCGAGGCTAATCAAACCTAACCTCTGGACACTTCCAAAGGGTCCTTCACACCCATGCTGCAACTCAAGAAGTTCCCCGACATACCCGTCTCCACTCGAGAGGAAGCAGGAGAGTCCCGCCACATCCAGAGGAGCCCCTTTCCGCCTCCTAGCTCGAGAGGTGGGATCCTTTCAATGCGTGGTCGGGAAAGAATTCCCGGCGTTCCCGTTGCATCTCAAGAGGAGGCGCTCTTCTCAAGGAAAGGCAAGAGGAACTCCAGGGTCGTGCCACCGATTCCCAGAGTCCCCTGGATGTCTTAGTCCATTCCAGGGAAAACTGTTTTCCCTGCACTGCCTCGACTTTCAAGCCGAGGATCGACTCACACCACTGTGGCACGTGGGACAGCCCTGTGGGAAAGCCTCGTGGGAAAGCCTCAAGGGAAAGCCAAAGTCCGTTGATCCACGCGAAGGGAAGCGTGATACTACTGCTACAGCTCTGGAGGAAAGCACACGTGCATGTCCCCACTCGAGACGAGCGGACTGACTGCCCTGGGGAGACTCCAGAAGTACCCCAAGATCCATGTCTGCACTGGAGAGGAATCCTCAGGTTCCGGAACTGACTCCACACAAGGTCTTAGGCCCCGCATCGACGGAGAGGAATCCGAGAGGCCCCCGAGCAACTCGCATGGGGACTGGCCTTTCCTGAGGCCACCAGAGCGGGTCCCTGAGGTCCCGTCGTAAGTCGAGAGCACCTGCCGCAACTCGAGAAAATCCAGGAGGTTCTCCCCTCCAGGCGAGATGAGGCCCATTTCCGCTGAGGCGTCTCGAGGCTAAAGACACCAAACCTCTGGAACTTCCAAAGGTCCCTTCACACCCTTGCTGCAACTCAAGAAGTTCCCGACATACCCGTCTCCACTCGAGAGGAAGCACGAGAGTCCCGCCCACATCCAGAGGAGACCCGTTTCCGCCTCCTAGCTCGAGAGGAGGGATCCTTTCCCTGCGTGGTCGGGAAAGAATTCCCGGCCTTCCCGGCCGCATCTCAAGAGGAGGCGCTCTCCACAGGAAAGGCGAGAGGAACTCCAGGGTCGTGCACTTCCTTGAGTCCCCAGATGTCTCAGTCCATTCAGGGAAAATATTTCCCTGCACTTGCTCGACTTTCAAGCCGAGGATCGACTCACACCACGGTGGCACGTGGGACAGCCCTGTGGGAAAGCCTCGTGGGAAAGCCTCGGGAAAGCCTCGTGAGAAAGCCTCGAGCGAAAGCCACAGATCCCTTGATCCACGCGAAGGGAAGCGTGACACTGCTGCTAAGCTCAGGAGGAAAGTGCACGTACATGCCCCCACTCGAGACGAGGAGTGACTCCCTGGGGAGACTCCAAAGTCCCCCAAGATCCATGTCAGCACTGGAGAGGAATCCTCAGGTTCCGGCACGACTCCACACAAGGTCTTAGGCCCCGACGTCGGACGGGAGAATCCCGAGAGGCCCCGAGCAACTCGCATGGGGACTGGCCTTTCCTGAGGCCACCAGAGCGGGTCCCTGAGGTCCCCGTCGTAAGTCGAGAGCACCTGCCGCAACTCGAGAAAATCCAGGAGGTTCTCCCCTCCAGGCGAGATGAGGCCCATTTCCGCTGAGGCGTCTCGAGGCTAATCACACCTAACCTCTGGAACATCAAGGGTCCTTCACACCTTGATGCAACTCAAGAAGTTCCCGACATACCCGTCTCCACTCGAGAGGAAGCACGAGAGTCCTCCCACATCAAGAGGAGCCCCGTTTCCGCCTCATAGCTTGAGAGTGGGATCCTTTCCCTGCGTAGTGGGGAAAGATTCCCGGCGTTCCCGTCGCATTTCAAGAGGAGGCACTCTCCACAGGAAAGGCGAGAGGAACAGTGGCGTGCCACCATTTCCAGAGTCCCCAGATGTCTCAGTCCATTTCAGGGAAAACCTGTTTTCCCTGCACTGCTCGACTTTCAAGCCAAGGATCGACACACACCACGTGGCACGTTGGACAGCACTGTGGAAAGCCCGTGGGAAAGCCTCGTGGGAAAGCAAGCCACAGATCCTTGTCCACTCGTCGG
>NW_017193036.1:0-10003 GCF_001704415.2 Capra hircus
TGGGGGCCTCTCGGCGCATTCCTCTCCTCGTCGATGCCAGGCCTTAAGATCTTGTGTGGAGTCCGTGCCGGAACCTGAGCATTCCTCTCCAGTGCTGACATGGATCCTGGGGTACTTCTGGAGTCTCCCAGGGGAGTCAGTCCTCGTCTCGAGCGGGGCATGCACCTGCGCTTTCTCCGCAGCTGTAGCACAAGTGTCACGCTTCCCTTCGCGTGGATCAAGAAATCTGTGGCTTTCCCTTGAGGCTTTCCCACGAGGCTTTCCACAGGCTTTCCACAGGGCTGTCCCACGTGCCACCGTGGTGTGAGTCGATCCTCCGCTTTTAAAGTCGAGGCAGTGCAGGGAAAACAGGGTTCCCTGGAATGGACTGAGACATCTGGGGACTCTGGAATGGTGTCACGACCCTGGAGTTCCTCTCGCCTTTCCTGTGGAGAGCGTCTCCTCTTGTGATGCGACGGGAACGCCCGGAATTCTTTCCCGAACACGCAGGGAAAGGATCCCTCCTCTCGAGCTAGGAGGCGGAAACGGGGCTCCTCTGGATGTGGGCAGAACTCTCCTGCTTCCTCTCGAGTGGAGACGGGTATGTCGGGAACTTCCTGAGTTGCATCAAGGGTGCGAAGGACCTTTTGGAAGCTCCAGAGGTTAGGTGTGATTAGCCTCGAGATGCCTCAGCGGAAATGGCACTCATCTCGCCTGGAGGGAGAACCTCCTGGATTTTCTCGAGTTGCGGCAGGTGCTCTCGACTTACGACGGGGACCTCAGGGACCCCTCTGGTGGCCTCAGGAAAGGCCAGTCCCCATGCGAGTTGCTCGGGGCTCTCGGGATTCCTCTCCCGTCGATGCTGCGGCCTAAGACCTTGTGTGGAGTCGGTGCCGGAACCTGAGATTCCTCTCCAGTGCTGACATGGATCTTGGGGTACTTCTGTAGTCTCCCAGGGAGTCAGTCCTCGTCTCGAGTGGGGCATGCACGATGCGCTTTCCCCGAGCGTAGCAGCAGTGTCACGCTTCCCTCGCGTGGATCAAGGGATCTGTGGCTTTCCCTCGAGGCTTCCCACGAGGCTTTCCCACAGCTTTCCCAGGGCTGCCCACGTGCCACCGTGGTGTGAGTCGATCCTCGGCTTGAAAGTCGACGCAGTGCAGGAAAACAGGTTTCCCTGGAATGGACTGAGACACTGGTTGTCTCTGGAATGGTGTCACGACCCTGGAGTTCCTCTCGCCTTTCCTGTGGAGAGCGCCTCCTCTTGAGATGCGACGGAACGCCGGGAATTCTTTCCCGACCAAGCAGGAAAGGATCCCTCATCTCAGGCTAGGAGTCGGAAACGGGGCTCCTCTGGATGTGGCCGGGACTCTCGTGCTTCCTCTCAAGTGGAGACGGTATGTCGGGGAACTTCTTGAGTTGCAGCAAGGGTGTGAAGAACCCTTTGGAGTTCCAGAGGTTAGGTGTGATTAGCCTCGAGACGCCTCAGCGGAAATGGGCCTCATCTCGCCTGGAGGGGAGAACCTCCTGGATTTTCTCGAGTTGCGGCAGGTGCTCTCAACTTACTACGGGGACCTCAGGGACCCTCTCTGGTGGCCTCAGGAAAGCCAGTCCCCATGCGAGTTGCTCGGGGCCTCTCGGGATTCCTCTCCCGTCTATGCCGGGGCCATAAGATCTGTGTGAGTCGGTGCCGGAACCTTAGCATTCCTCTCCAGTGCTGACATGGATCTTTACTTCTTCTGAGTCTCCCCAGGGAGTCAGTCCTCGTCTCGAGTGGGGGCATGCACATGCGCTTTCCCCCGAGCTGTAGCAGCAGTGTCACGCTTCCCCTTCGCGGATCAAGGGATCTGTGGCTTTCCCTCGAGGCTTTCCCACGAGGCTTTCCCACTGGGCTGTCCCACGTGCCACCGTGGTGTGAGTCGATCCTCGCTTGAAAGTCGAGGCAGTGCAGGGAAAACAGGTTTCCCTGGAATGGACGGAGACATCTGGGGGACTCTGGGAATGGTGGTACGACTCTGAAGTTCCTCTCGCCTTTCCTGTGGAAAGCGACTCCTCTTGAGATGCGACGGGAACGCCGGGAATTCTGTCCCGACACGCAGGGAAAGGATCCCTCCTCTCGAGCTAGGAGGCGGAAGCGGGCTGCTCTGGATGTGGGTGGCCTCTCGTGCTTCCTCTCGAGTGGAGACGGGTATGTCGGGGAACTTCTTGAGTTGCAGCAAGGGTGTGAAGGACCCTTTGGAAGTTCCAGAGTTTAGGTGTGATTAGCCTCGAGACGCCTCAGCGGAAATGGGCCTCATCTCGCCTGGAGGGGAGAACCTCCTGGATTTTCTCGAGTTGCGCCAGGTGCTCTCGACTTGAGACGTTGTCCTCAGGGACCCGCTCTGGAGGCCTCTGGAAATGCCAGTCCCCATGGGAGTTGCTCTGGGACCTCTCGGGATTCCTCTCCCGTCGATGCCGGGGACTAAGACATTGTGTGGAGTCGGTTCCGGAACCTGAGGCTTCCTCTCCAGTGCTGAAAAGGATCTTGGGGAACTTCTGGACTCTCCCCAGTGGAGTCAGTCCTCGTCTCGAGTGGGGGCATACAAGTGCGCTTTACTCTCGAGCTGTAGCAGCATTGTAACGCTTCCCTTCGCGTGGATCAAGGGATCTGTGGCTTTCCTCGAGGCTTTCCACGAGGCTTTCCACGAGGCTTTCCCACAGGGCTGTCCCACGTGGCAACGTGGTGTGAGTCGATCCTCTGCTTGAAATTCGAAACAGTGCAGGGAAAACAGGTTTCCCTGGAATGGACTGAGATATCTGGAGGACTCTGGAATGGTGGCACAACCCTGGAGTTCCTCACGCCTTTACTGTGGAGAGTGCCTCCTCTTGAGATGCGACAGGAACGCCGGGAATTCTTTCCCGACCACGCAGGGAAAGGAACCCGTCTCTCGAGCAAGGAGGCCGAAACGGGTCTCCTCTGGATGTGGGCGGGACTCTCGTGCTTCATCCTGAGTGGAGTCGGGTATGCCGGGGAACTTCTTGAGTTGTAGCAAGGGTGTGAAGGACCCTTTGGAAGTTCCAGAAGTTAAGGTTTGATTAGCCTCTAGACGCCTCAGTGGAAATGGGCCTCATCTCCCCTGGAGGGGAGAACCTCCTGGATTTTCTCGAGTTGTGGCAGGTGCTCTCGACTTACGTCGGGGACCTCAGGGACCTGCTCTGGTGGCCTCAGGAAAGGCCAATCCCCATGCGAGTTGCTCAGGGGCCTCTCGGGATTCCTCTCCCGTCGATGCCGGGGCTTAAGACCATGTGTGGAATCGGTGTCGGAACCTGAGGATTACTCTCCAGTGCTGACATGGATCTTGGGGAACTTCTGGAGCCTACCCAGGGGACTCAGTCCTCGTCTCGAGTTGGCGCATCCACGTGAGATTTGCTCCCGAGCTGAAGCAGCAGTGTCACGCTTCCCTTCGCGTGGATCAAGGGATCTGTGGCTTTCCCCGAGGCTTTCCCACGAGGCTTTCCCACGAGGCTTTCCCACAGGGCTGTCCCACGTGCCACCGTGGTATGAGTCGATTCTCGCTTGAAAGTCGAGGCAGTGCAGGGAAAACAGGTCTCCCTGGAATGGACTGAGACATCTGGGGTACTCTGGGAATGGTGGCACAACCCAGGAGTTCCTCTCGCCTTTCCTGTGGAGAGCGCCTCCTCTTGAGATGCGACGGGAACCCCGGGAATTCTTTCCCTACCACGCAGGGAAAGGATCCCTCCTCTCGAGCTAGGAGGCGGAAACGGGACTCCTCTGGATGTGGGCGGGACTCTCGTGCTTCCTCTCGAGTGGAGATGGATATGTCGGGGAACTTCTTGAGTTGCAGCAAGGTTGTGAAGGACCCTTTGGAAGTTCCAGAGGTTAGGTGTGATTAGCCTCGAGACCCCTCAGCGGAAATGGGCCTCATCTCGCCTGGAGGGGAGAACCTCCTGGATTTTCTCGAGTTGTGGCAGGTGCTCTCGAGTTATGACGGGGACATCAGGGACCCTCTCTGGTGGCCTCAGGAAAGGCCAGACGCCATGCGAGTTGCTCGGGGCCTCTCGGGATTCCTCTCCCGTAGATGCAGTCGCCTAAGACCTTGTGTGGAGTCGGTGCCGGAACCTGAGGATTCCTCTCCAGTGCTTACATGGATCTTGGGGTACTTCTGGAGTCTCCCAGGTGAGTCAGTCCTCATATCTATTGGGGTCATGCATATGCAATTTCCTCCAGAGCTGTAGCAGCAGTGTCACTCTTCCCTTCGCGTGGATCCAGGAATCTGTGGCTTTCCTTGGAGGCTTTCCCACGAGGCTTTCCCACGAGGCTTTCCCACGACGTTTTCCCACTGGGCTGTCCCACGTACCACCGTGGTGTGAGTCGATCCTCGGCTTGAATGTCGAGGCAGTGCTGGGAAAACTGGTTTCCCTGTTATGGACTGAGCATCTGGGGGACTCTGGGAATAGTGGCACGACCCAGGAGTTCCTCTCGCCTTTCTGTGGTGAGCGCCTCCACTTGAGATGCGACGGGATCGCCGGGAATTCTTTCTCGACCACACAGGAAATGAATCCCTCCTCTGGAACTATGAAGCGGAAACGGAGCTCCTCTGGATGTGGGTGGGACTCTCGTGCTTCCTCTCGATTGGAAACGGGTATGTCGAGGAACTTCTTGTGTTGCAGCAAGGGTGTTAAGGACCCTTTGGAAGTTCCAGAGGTTAGGTGTGATTAGCATCGAGACGCCTCAGGGGAAATGGGCCTCATCTCGCCTGAAGGAGAGAACCTCCTGGATTTTCTCGAGTTGCGGCAGGTACTGTGGACTTAAGACGGGGACCTCAGGGACCGCCCTGGTGGCCTCAGGAAATGCCAGTTCCCATGCGAATTGCTCGGGGGCCTCTCGGGATTCCTGTCCCGTCGATGCCGGGGCCTAAGACCTTGTGTGTAGTCGATGCCGGAACCTGAGGATTCCTCTCCAGCCCTGACATGGATCTTGGGGTACTTCTGGAGTCTCCCCAGGGAAGTCAGTCCTCGTCTCGAGTGGGGGCATGCTCGTGCGCTTTCCTCCCGAGCTGGAGCAGCTGTGTCGCGCTTCCCTTCGTGTGGATCAAGGGATCTGTGGCTTTCCCTCGAGGCTTTCCCACGAGGCTTTCCCACGAGGCTTTCCCACAGGGCTGTCCCACGTGCCACCGTGGTTTGAGTCGATCCTCGGCTTGAAAGTCAAGACAGTGCAGGGAAAACAGGTTTCCCTGGAATGGACTGAGACATGTGGGGGATTCTGAGAATGGTGGCACGACCCTGGAGTTCCTCTCGCCTTTCCTGTGGAGAGCGCCTCCTCTTGAAATGCGCCGGGAACGCCGGGAATTCTTTCCCGACCACGCAGGGAAAGGATCCCTCCTCTGGAACTATCAGGCGGAAACGGGGCTCCTCTGGATGTGGGCGGGACTCTCGTGCTTCCTCTCGAGTGGAGTCAGGTATGTTGGGGAACTTCTTAAGTTGCAACAAGGGTGTGAAGGACCCTTTGGAAGTTCCAGAGTTTAGGTGTGATTAGCCTCGAGACGCCTCAGCGGAAATGGGCCTCATCTCGCCTGGAGGGGAGAACCTCCTGGATTTTCTCGAGTTGCGGCAGGTGCTCTCGACTTGAGACGTTGTCCTCAGGGACCCGCTCTGTAGGCCTCTGGAAATGCCAGTCCCCATGGGAGTTGCTCGGGGACCTCTCGGGATCCCTCTCCCGTCGATGCCGGGGACTAAGACATTGTGTGGAGTCGGTTCCGGAACCTGAGGATTCCTCTCCAGTGCTGAAAAGGATCTTGGGGAACTTCTGGACTCTCCCCAGTGGAGTCAGTCCTCGTCTCGAGTGGGGGCATACAAGTGCGCTTTACTCTCGAGCTGTAGCAGCATTGTAACGCTTCCCTTCGCGTGGATCAAGGGATCTGTGGCTTTCCCTCGAGGCTTTCCCACGAGGCTTTCCCACGAGGCTTTCCCACAGGGCTGTCCCACGTGGCAACGTGGTGTGAGTCGATCCTCTGCTTGAAAGTCGAAACAGTGCAGGGAAAACAGGTTTCCCTGGAATGGACTGAGATATCTGGAGGACTCTGGGAATGGTGGCACAACCCTGGAGTTCCTCACGCCTTTACTGTGGAGAGTGCCTCCTCTTGAGATGCGACAGGAACGCCGGGAATTCTTTCCCGACCACGCAGGGAAAGGAACCCGTCTCTCGAGCAAGGAGGCCGAAACGGGTCTCCTCTGGATGTGGGCGGGACTCTCGTGCTTCATCCTGAGTGGAGTCGGGTATGCCGGGGAACTTCTTGAGTTGTAGCAAGGGTGTGAAGGACCCTTTGGAAGTTCCAGAAGTTAGGTTTGATTAGCCTCTAGACGCCTCAGTGGAAATGGGCCTCATCTCCCCTGGAGGGGAGAACCTCCTGGATTTTCTCGAGTTGTGGCAGGTGCTCTCGACTTACGTCGGGGACCTCAGGGACCTGCTCTGGTGGCCTCAGGAAAGGCCAATCCCCATGCGAGTTGCTCAGGGGCCTCTCGGGATTCCTCTCCCGTCGATGCCGGGGCTTAAGACCATGTGTGGAATCGGTGTCGGAACCTGAGGATTACTCTCCAGTGCTGACATGGATCTTGGGGAACTTCTGGAGCCTACCCAGGGGACTCAGTCCTCGTCTCGAGTTGGCGCATCCACGTGAGATTTGCTCCCGAGCTGAAGCAGCAGTGTCACGCTTCCCTTCGCGTGGATCAAGGGATCTGTGGCTTTCCCCCGAGGCTTTCCCACGAGGCTTTCCCACGAGGCTTTCCCACAGGGCTGTCCCACGTGCCACCGTGGTATGAGTCGATTCTCGGCTTGAAAGTCGAGGCAGTGCAGGGAAAACAGGTCTCCCTGGAATGGACTGAGACATCTGGGGTACTCTGGGAATGGTGGCACAACCCAGGAGTTCCTCTCGCCTTTCCTGTGGAGAGCGCCTCCTCTTGAGATGCGACGGGAACCCCGGGAATTCTTTCCCGTACCACGCAGGGAAAGGATCCCTCCTCTCGAGCTAGGAGGCGGAAACGGGACTCCTCTGGATGTGGGCGGGACTCTCGTGCTTCCTCTCGAGTGGAGATGGATATGTCGGGGAACTTCTTGAGTTGCAGCAAGGTTGTGAAGGACCCTTTGGAAGTTCCAGAGGTTAGGTGTGATTAGCCTCGAGACCCCTCAGCGGAAATGGGCCTCATCTCGCCTGGAGGGGAGAACCTCCTGGATTTTCTCGAGTTGTGGCAGGTGCTCTCGAGTTATGACGGGGACATCAGGGACCCTCTCTGGTGGCCTCAGGAAAGGCCAGACGCCATGCGAGTTGCTCGGGGGCCTCTCGGGATTCCTCTCCCGTAGATGCAGTCGCCTAAGACCTTGTGTGGAGTCGGTGCCGGAACCTGAGGATTCCTCTCCAGTGCTTACATGGATCTTGGGGTACTTCTGGAGTCTCCCAGGTGAGTCAGTCCTCATATCTATTGGGGTCATGCATATGCAATTTCCTCCAGAGCTGTAGCAGCAGTGTCACTCTTCCCTTCGCGTGGATCCAGGAATCTGTGGCTTTCCTTGGAGGCTTTCCACGAGGCTTTCCCACGAGGCTTTCCCACGACGTTTTCCCACTGGGCTGTCCCACGTACCACCGTGGTGTGAGTCGATCCTCGGCTTGAATGTCGAGGCAGTGCTGGGAAAACTGGTTTCCCTGTTATGGACTGAGCATCTGGGGGACTCTGGAATAGTGGCACGACCCAGGAGTTCCTCTCGCCTTTCTGTGGTGAGCGCCTCCACTTGAGATGCGACGGGATCGGCCGGGAATTCTTTCTCGACCACACAGGAAATGAATCCCTCCTCTGGAACTATGAAGCGGAAACGGAGCTCCTCTGGATGTGGGTGGGACTCTCGTGCTTCCTCTCGATTGGAAACGGGTATGTCGAGGAACTTCTTGTGTTGCAGCAAGGGTGTTAAGGACCCTTTGGAAGTTCCAGAGGTTAGGTGTGATTAGCATCGAGACGCCTCAGGGGAAATGGGCCTCATCTCGCTGAAGGAGAGAACCTCCTGGATTTTCTCGAGTTGCGGCAGGTACTGTGGACTTAAGACGGGGACCTCAGGGACCGCCCTGGTGGCCTCAGGAAATGCCAGTTCCCATGCGAATTGCTCGGGGGCCTCTCGGGATTCCTGTCCCGTCGATGCCGGGGCCTAAGACCTTGTGTGTAGTCGATGCCGGAACCTGAGGATTCCTCTCCAGCCCTGACATGGATCTGGGGTACTTCTGGAGTCTCCCCAGGGAAGTCAGTCCTCGTCTCGAGTGGGGGCATGCTCGTGCGCTTTCTCCCGAGCTGGAGCAGCTGTGTCGCGCTTCCCTTCGTGTGGATCAAGGGATCTGTGGCTTTCCTCGAGGCTTTCCCACGAGGCTTTCCCACGAGGCTTTCCACAGGGCTGTCCACGTGCCACCGTGGTTTGAGTCGATCTCGGCTTGAAAGTCAAGACAGTGCAGGGAAAACAGGTTTCCCTGGAATGGACTGAGACATGTGGGGATTCTGAGAATGGTGGCACGACCCTGGAGTTCCTCTCGCCTTTCTGTGGAGAGCGCCTCCTCTTGAAATGCGCCGGGAACGCCGGGAATTCTTTCCCGACCACGCAGGGAAAGGATCCCTCCTCTGGAACTATCAGGCGGAAACGGGGCTCCTCTGGATGTGGGCGGGACTCTCGTGCTTCCTCTCGAGTGGAGTCAGGTATGTTGGGAACTTCTTAAGTTGCAACAGGGTGTGAAGGACCCTTTGGAAGTTCCAGAGTTTAGGTGTGATTAGCCTCGAGACGCCTCAGCGGAAATGGGCCTCATCTCGCCTGGAGGGGAGAACCTCCTGGATTTTCTCGAGTTGCGGCAGGTGCTCTCGACTTGAGACGTTGTCCTCAGGGACCCGCTCTGTAGGCCTCTGGAAATGCCAGTCCCCATGGGAGTTGCTCGGGGACCTCTCGGGATCCCTCTCCCGTCGATGCCGGGGGACTAAGACATTGTGTGGAGTCGGTTCCGGAACCTGAGGATTCCTCTCCAGTGCTGAAAAGGATCTTGGGGAACTTCTGGACTCTTCCCAGTGGAGTCAGTCCTCGTCTCGAGTGGGGGCATACAAGTGCGCTTTACTCTCGAGCTGTAGCAGCATTGTAACGCTTCCCTTCGCGTGGATCAAGGGATCTGTGGCTTTCCCTCGAGGCTTTCCCATGCACGTGGGACAGCCCTGTGCGGAAAGCCTCGTGGGGAAAGCCTGCTGGGAAGCCTCGGGGGAAAGCCCAGATCCCTTATCCACTCGAAGGGAAGCTGGACACTGCTGCTCAGCTCCGGGCAAAATCTCACGCTGGAGCCCAACTCGCAGACGAGGCCTCGAGTCCCCTGCGGTAGCCCAGAAGCTTCCCCAGATCAGGTCACGCACTCGCAGAGTAATCCTCAGTTCCGCACACCGCATTCACACATGGTCTTAAGCCCCGGCATCGACGGAGAGGAATCCCGAGAGGCCCTGAGCAACTCGCATGGGATTGCGCCTTTCCTTGAGGCCACCAGAGCAGCGTCCTGAGGTCCCGACGTAAGTCGAGAGCACCTGCCACAACTCGAGAAATCCAGGAGGTTCTCCCCTCCAGGGGAGATGAGGCCCATTTCCTGACGGTCTTAGAGGCATAATCAACCTAACTCTCGAATTCCAAAGGTCCTTCACACCCTCTGGCTACAACTCAAGAAGTCCCGCATACCGACTCCACTCAGGCATGAAGCACGAGAGCCCGCCACACATCCAGAGGAGACCCGTTCGCCTCCTTGCTCGAAGAGACGGTTTCCTTCCCTGCGTGGCGCGGAAAGAATTCCCGCGTTCCTGCTCGCACTCAAAGAGGAGGCACTCTCCACAGTAAGGCGTGAGAATCCAGGGTTGTGCCACCATTCCCAGAGTCCTCCAGATACTCATCCATTCCAGGGAACCTGTTTCCCGCACCTTGTCGACTTCAAGCAGAGGATCGCTCACACACACGTTGCTCACGTTGGGACAGCCC
>NW_017193037.1:0-10000 GCF_001704415.2 Capra hircus
TACCTCCTGGATTTTCTCGAGTTGCGGCAGTTTTCTCGAATTGCAGCAGGTGCTCTCGAATTACGACGGGGACCTCAGCGACCCGCTCTGGTGGCCTCAGGAAAGGCCAGTGCCCATGCGAGTTGCTCGGGGCCTCCTGGGATTCCTCTCCCATCGATGCCGGCCTAAGATTTTGTGTGGAGTCGGTGCCGGAACCTGAGGATTCCTCTCCAGTGCTGACATGGATCTTGGGTACTTCTGGAGTCTCCCCAGGGGAGTCAGTCCTCGTCTCGAGTGGTGGCCTGCACGTGCGCTTTCCTCTGGAGCTGTAGCAGCAGTGTCACACTTCCCTTCGCGTGGATCAAGGGATCTGTGGCTTTCCCTCGAGGCTTTCCCACGAGGCTTTCCTGCGAGGCTTTCCCACAGCGCTGTCCCACGTGCCACCGTAGTGTGAGTCGATCCTCCTTGAAAGTCGAGGCAGTGCGGGGAAAACAGGTTTCCCTGGAATGGACTGAGACATCTGGGGGACTCAGGGAATGGTGGCACGATCCTGGAGTTCATCTCGCATTTCCTGTGGTGAGCACCTCCTCTTGAGATGTGAGGGGAACGCCGGGAATTCATTCCGACCACGCAGGGAAAGGATCCCACCTCTCCAGCTAGGAGGCGGAAACGGGGCTCCTCTGGATTGGCAGAACTCTCGTGCTTCCTCTCGATTGAGACAGGTATGCGGGGAACTTCTTGAGTTGCAGCAAGGGTGTGAAGGACCCTTTGGAAGTTCCAGATGTTAGATGTGATTAAGTCTCGAGACGCCTCAGCGGAATGGGTCCTCATCTCGCCTGGAGGGGAGAACCTCCTGGATTTTGCCGAGTTGCGGAAGGTGCTCTCAACGTACGACGGGGACCTCAGGGACCCGCTCTGGGGCCTCAGGAAAGGCCAGTCCCCATGGGAGTTGCTCGGGGGTTTCTCGGGATTCCTCTCCTGTCGATGCCGGGGCCTAAGACCTTGTGTGGAGTCGGTGCCGAACCTGAGGATTCCTCTCCAGTGCTGACATGGATTTTGGGTACTTCTGGAGTCTCCCCAGGGGAGTCAGTCCTCATCTCGTGTGGGGGCATGCACGAGCGCTTTTATCCCGAGCTGTAGCAGCAGTGTCACACTTCCTTTCGCGTGGATCAAGGGATCTGTGGTTTTCCCTCGAGGCTTTCCAACGAGGCTTTCCCACAGGTCTGTCCCACGTGTCACTGTGGTGTGAGTCGATCCTCGGCTTGAAAGTCGAGGCAGTGCAGGGAAAATAGTTTTCCATGCAATGGACTGAGACATCTGGGGGACTCTGGGAATGGTGGCACGACCCTGGAGTTCCTCTCACCTTTCCTGTGGAAAGCACCTCCTCTTGAGATGCGACGGAAACGCCGGGAATTCTTTCCCGACCACGCAGGGAAGGGATCCCTGCTCTCGAGCTATGAGGCAGAAAGATGGCTCCTCTTGATGGGGCGGACTCTCGTGCTTCCTCTCGAATGGAGACGGGTAGGTCGGGGAACTTCTTGAGTTGCAGCAAGGGCGTGAAGTACCTTTTGGAAGTTTCAGAGGTTAGGTGTGATTAGCCTCGAGACCCCTCAGCAGAAATGGGCCTCATCTCGCCTGGAGGGGACAACCTCCTGGATTTTCTCGAGTTGCGGCATGTGCTCTCGACTTATGACGGGAACAACAGGGATCCCCTCTGGTGGCCTCAGGAAAGGCCAGTCCCCATGCGAGTTGCTCGGGAGCCTTTCGGGATTTCTCTCCCGTCGATGCCGGGGCCTAAGGTCTTGTGAGGAGTCGGTGCCGGAACCTGAGGATTCCTCTTCAGTGCTGACATGGATCTTGGTGTACTTCTTGAGTCTCCCCAGGGGAGTCAGTCCTCCTCCGAGTGGGGGCATGCACGTGCGATTTCCTCCCGAGCTGTAGCAGCAGTGTCACGTTTCTCTTCGCGTGGATCAAGGGATCTGTGGCTTTCCATCGAGGCTTTCCCACGAGGATTTCCCACGAGGCTTTCCCACGAGGCTTTCCCACAGGGCTGTCCCACGTGCCACCGTGGTGTGAGTCGATCCTCGGCTTGAAAGTCGAGGCAGTGCAGGGAAAATAGGTTTCCCTGCAATGGACTGAGTCATCTGGGGACTCAGGAATGATGCCACGATCCTAGAGTCCCTCTCACCTTTCCTGTGGAGAGCGCCGCCTCGAGAAATGCGATGGGAACTCCGGAAATTCTTTCTCGACCACGCAGGGAAAGGATCCTCCTCTCGAGCTAGGAGGCGGAACTGGGGCAACTGTGGATATGGGTGGGACTCTCGTGCTTCCTCTCGAGTGGAGACGGGTATGTCGGGGAACGTCTTGAGTTGCAGCAAGAGTGTGAAGACCCTTTGGAAGTTCAGAGGTTAGGTGTGATTAGCCTCGATATGCCTCAGCGGAAATGGCCTCATCTCGCCTGGAGGGAGAACCTCCTGGATTTTCTCGAGTTGCGGCAGGTGCTCTCGACTTACGACGGGGACCTCAGGACCCGCTCTGGTGGCCTCAGGAAAGGCCAGTCCCCATGCGAGTAGCTCTCAGGCCTCTCGGGATTCCTCTCCCGTCGATGCCTGGGCCTAATATCTTTTGTGGAGTAGGTGCCGAACCTGAGGATTCCTCTCCAGTGCTGACATGGATCTTGGGGTACTTCTGGAGTCTCGCCAGTGGAGTCAGTCCTCGTCTCGAGTGGGGGCATGCACGTGCGCTTTCCTCCCGAGCTATAGCAGCAGTGTCGCGCTTCCATTCCCCTGGATCAAGGGATCTGTGGCTTTTCAAGGAGGCTTTCCCACGAGGCTTTCCCACGAGGCTATCCCACAGGGCTGTCCCACGTGCCACCGTGGTGTGAGTCAATCCTCGGCTTGAAAGTCGACGCAGTGCAGGGAAACAGGTTTCCCTGGAATGGACTGAGACATCTGGGGGATTCTGGAATGTGGCTCGACCCAGGAGTTCCTCTCGCATTTCCTGTGAGAGCGCTCCTTTTGAGATGCGACGGAACTCCGGAATTCTTTCCAGACACGCAGGGAAAGGATCCCTCCTCTCAGGCTAGGAGGCGGAAACGGGGCTCCTCTGGATGAATGCGGGACTCTCGTGATTCCTCTCGAGTGGAGACGGTATGTCGGGGAACTTCTTGAGTTGCAGCAAGGGTGTGAAGACCCTTTGGAATTCCAGAGGTTAGGTGTGATTAGCCTCGAGACGCCTCAGCGGAAACGGGCCTCATCTGGCTGGAGGGGAGAACCTCCTGGATTTTCTCGAGTTGTGGCAGGTGCTCTCGACTTACGACGGGGACCTCAGCGACCCGCTCTGGTGGTCTCAGGAAAGGCAGTCCCCATGCGAGTTTTTCGGGGGCCTCTCGGGATTCCTCTCCCGTCGATGCCGGGGCCTAAGACCTTTTGTGGAGTCGCTGCCGGCACCTGAGGATTCCTCTCCAGTGCTGACATGGATTTGGGTTCTTCTGGAGTCTCCACAAGGGAGTCAGTCTCGTCTCGAATGGGGGCATGCACGTGCAATTTCCTCTCGAGCTGTAGCAGCAGTGTCACGCTTCCCTTCACGTGGATCAAGGGATCTGTGGCTTTCACTCGAGGCTTGCCCAGGAGGTTTTCCACAGGGCTGTCCCACGTGCCACCGTGTGTGAGTCGATCCTCGGCTTGAAAGTCGAGGCAGTGCAGGGAAAACAGGTTTCCCTGGAATGGACTGAGACATCTGGGGGACTCTGGGAATGCGTGGCACGACCTGGAGTCCTCTCGCCTTTCCTGTGGAGAGCGCCTCCTCTTGAGATGCGACGGAAACCCCGGGAATTCTCTCCCGACCACAGCATGGGAAGGATCCCTCCTCTCGAGCTAGGAGGCGGAAACGGGGCTCCTCTGGATGAGGGCGGGACTCTCGTGCTTCCTCTCGAGTGGAGACGGGTATGTCGGGGAACTTCTTGAGTTGCAGCAAGGGTGTGAAGGACCCTTTGGAAGTTCCAGAGGTTAGGTGTGATTAGCCTCGAGACGCTCAGCGGAAATGGGCCTCATCTCGCCTGGAGGGAGAACCTCCTGGATTTTCTCGAGTAGCGCAGGTGCTCTCGACTTATGAGGGGACCTCAGGGACCCGCTCTGGTGGCCTCAGGAAAGGCCAGTCCCCATGCGAGTTGCTCGGGGCTCTCGGGATTCCTCTCCCTTCGATGCCGGGCCTAAGCTGCCGGGAGCCAGTGTGAGGAAGCCCGCCCGTGACAAGTTTATGAGGAAGGAAGCTCACATAAGCAAGGCGTGCTCAGACTTCAGGAACCCCTCTGGAAATTTTTAAGCATGTACCCAACAAAAATCTGCCGTTTTTGTGCTCTGCTTTTTCACTCTTCTGACCTTTTCTGGAAAAGTCAATTCAGGGCGTTAGTCTTCTGGCATTTGAAAGAGTGTTTCAATCCAAAAACCTCTCTGGCTTTCTAGCTGCCTGTAGGACTCGTACAGCTGCGCTTGTGATTGTTTGAGGCCTCCTGACGCAGGAGGCACAGGAAGCTTAAAAATCCTAGGAATGCAGGAGCTTCCGAGGAGTCAAAGCTTTAGAATAGGACTGATTAAAAGTTTCATTTTTTGGGTCAATGCTTGCTGCAAATTTTCATATTCTTTATTTTTAATATAGTTGGTATATAGAAAAACAAGTAGTAGACCTGGTATTAGCAACATTAGATCTTTGAGTTAAGTACTTCTTTGTTATAACCACTGCACCTTTGTTCTATAGAGATGTAACTTTAATGCTTTAAGGAGATGCAGATTAAAGAAAAACACTTCAGGGGAAACAAAATTAACATTCATTAAGGAAGAGAGCCAAAAAGTGTTAACAAGCCTCTTGCCAGAAGATAATGTAAATCACCTGAGACCTTTTGTATACAAAATGATATACAGAAAGAATCTGGGTTGTGAACGCTACATAATTTTGTGTTATCCATTGATCTCCATGTTTTATCAAAAGTATAAAAGGCCTTCTGAACAATAAAGGAGGAGGCCAGGGGCCGGGGGCCAGTTTCTCGGACCAGCTTCTCGAACTAGTCTCTCAGCCTGGTTTCTTGGGACTCTGGCTCCCCCCGTTCTTTCTCTCTCTTTCTTCTTCTCTACCTTTCCTTCTCTCTGCTCTTTACTTTAACTTTCAGGCTGAATCTCCACCTGGAGTGCGGAGGCTCGCCAGGTCTACTTACTTGCCCCGGCTGCTAAGACCCGCACGAAAGGGAGCTTAAGGCGAGGCACCCTTAGATATTAAAGCGGGCGCCGGTGGCCCAACTAGGTGGTGCAAATTCTTGTCTGGAATTTTATTGGCCTTCCGCGTAAACCAAGCTATTCAGCCTCTTTCTCCACTTAATCTTCTTACTACACTATAGTTTCCTAATCTAATCTTACATTAATAAATAAACAAGTCTTTCCACGCCAACGCCGACCACCTTCGAATTCCCTGGATCACCGGGCTGGACCTCGGCATAAGACCTTGTGTGGAGTCTGTGCCGGAACCTGAGGATTCCTCTCCAGTGCTGACATGGATCTTGGGGTACTTCTGAAGTCTCCCCAGGGGAGTCAGTCTTCGTCGCGAGTGGGGGCATGCACGTGCGCTTTCCTCCGAGCTGTAGCAGCAGTGTCATGCTCCCTTCGCGTGGATCAAGGATCTGTGGCTTTCCCACGAGGCTTTCCCTCGAGGCTTTCCACGAGGCTTTCCCGCAAGGCTTTCCCGCAGGGCTGTCCCACGTGCCACCGTGGTGTGAGTCGATCCTCGGCTTGAAAGTCGAGGCAGTACAGGGAAAACAGGTTTCCCTGAAATGAACTGAGACATCTGGGGGACTCTGGAATGGTGGCACGACCCTGGAGTTCCTCTCGCCTTTCCTGTGGAGAGCGCCTCTCTTGAGATGCCACGGGAACGCCGGGAATTCTTTCCCGACCACGCAGGGAAAGGATCCCTCCTCTCGATCTGGGAGGCGGAAACGGGGCTTCTCTGGATGAGGGCGGACTCTCGTGATTCCTTTCGAGTGGAGACGGGTATGTCGGGAACTTCTTGAGTTGCAGCAAGGGTGTGAAGGACCCTTTGAAGTTCCAGAGGTTAGGTGTGATTAGCCTCGAGACGCCTCAGCGGAAATGGCCTCATCTCGCCTGGAGGGGAGAACCTCCTGGATTTTCTCGAGTAGCGGCAGGTGCTCTCGACTTATGACGGGGACCTCAGGGACCCGCTCTGGTGGCCTCAGGAAAGGCCAGTCCCCATGCGAGTTGCTCGGCGGGCCTCTCGGATTCCTCTCCCGTCGATGCCGGGCCTAAGCTGCCGGGAGCCAGTGTGAGGAAGCCCGCCCGTGACAAGTTTATGAGGAAGGAAGCTCACATAAGCAAGGCGTGCTCAGACTTCAGGAACCCTCTGGAAATTTTTAAGCATGTACCCCAACAAAAATCTGCCGGTTTTTGTGCTCTGCTTTTTCACTCTTCTGACCTTTTCTGGAAAAGTCAATTCAGGGCGTTAGTCTTCTGCATTTGAAAGAGTGTTCAATCCAAAAACCCTCTGCTGCTTTCTAGCCTGCCTGTAGGACTCGTACAGCTGCGCTTGTGATTGTTTGAGGCCTCCTGACCGCAGAGGCACAGGAAGCTTAAAACATCCTAGGAATGCAGGAGCTTCCGAGGAGTCAAAAGCTTTAGAATAGGACTGATTAAAAGTTTCATTTTTTGGGTCAATGCTTGCTGCAAATTTTCATATCCTTTATTTTTAGATATAGTTGGTAATATCAGAAAAACAAGTAGTAGACCTGGTATTAGCAACATTAGATCTTTGAGTTAAGTACCTTCTTTGTTATAACCCACTGCACCTTTGTTCTATAGAGATGTAACTTTAATGCTTTAAGGAGATGCAGATTAAAGAAAAACACTTCAGGGGAAACAAAATTAACATTCATTAAGGAAGAGAGCCAAAAAGTGTTAACAAGCCTCTTGGCCAGAAGATAATGTAAATCACCTGAGACCTTTTGTATACAAAATGATATACAGAAAGAATCTGGGTTGTGAACGCTACATAATTTTGTGTTATCCATTGATCTCCATGTTTTATCAAAAGTATAAAAGGCCTTCTGAACAATAAAGGAGGAGGCCAGGGGCCGGGGGCCAGTTTCTCGGACCAGCTTCTCGAACTAGTCTCTCAGCCTGGTTTCTTGGGACTCTGGCTCCCCCCGTGTCTTTCTCTCTCTTTCTTCTTCTCTACCTTTCCTTCTCTCTGCTCTTTACTTTAACTTCAGGCTGAATCTCCACCTGGAGTGCGGAGGCTCGCCAGGTCTACTTACTTGCCCCGGCTGTTAAGACCCGCACGAAAGGGAGCTTAAGGCGAGGCACCCTTAGATATTCAAGCGGGCGCCGGTGGCCCAACGTAGGTGGTGCAAATTCCTTGTCTGGAATTTTATTGGCCTTCCGCGTAAACCAAGCTATTCAGCCTCTTTCTCCACTTAATCTTCTTACTACACTATAGTTTCCTAATCTAATCTTACATTAATAAATAAACAAGTCTTTCCACGCCAACGCCGACCACCTTCGAATTCCCTGGATCCACCGGGGCTGGACCCCGGCATAAGACCTTGTGTGGAGTCAGTGCCGGAACCTGAGGAATCCTCTCCAGTGCTGACATGGATCTTGGGGTACTTCTGAAGTCTCCCCAGGGGAGTCAGTCTTCGTCGCGAGTGGGGGCATGCACGTGCGCTTTCCTCCCGAGCTGTAGCAGCAGTGTCACGCTTCCCTTCGCGTGGATCAAGGGATCTGTGGCTTTCCCTCGAGGCTTTCCCACCAGGCTTTCCCGCAGGCTGTCCCACGTGCCACCGTGGTGTGAGTCGATCCTCGGCTTGAAAGTTGAGGCAGTGCAGGGAAAACAGGTTTCCCTGGAATGGATTGAGACATCTGGGGGACTCTGGGAATGGTGGCACGACCCTGGAGTTCCTCTCCCCTTTCCTGTGGAGAGTGCCTCCTCTTGAGATGCGTCGGGAACGCCGGGAATTCTTTCCTGAACAGGCAGGGAAAGGATCCCTACTCTCGAGCTAGGAGGCGGAAACGGGTTCCTCTGGATGTGGGCGGGACTCTCGTGCTTCCTCTCGAGTGGAGACGGGTATTTTGGGGATCTTCTTGAGTTGCAGCAAGGGTGTGAAGGACCCATAGGAAGTTCCAGAGGTTAGGTGTGATTAGCCTCGAGACGCCTCAGAGGAAATGGGCCTCATCTCGCCTGGAGGGGAGAACCTCCTGGATTTTCTCGAGTTACGGCAGGTGCTCTCGACTTACGACGGGGACCTCAGGAACCCGCTCTGGTGGCCTCAGGAAAGGCCAGTCCCCATTCGTGATGCTCGGTGGTCTCTCGGGATTCCTCTCCCGTCGATGCCCGGCCTAAGACCTTGTGTGGAGTCAGTCCCGGAACCTGAGGATTCCTCTCCAGTGCTGACATGGATCTTGGGGTACTTCTGGAGTCTCCCCAGGGGAGTCAGATCTCGTCTTGAGTGGGGGCATGCACGTTCGCTTTCCTCCCGAGCTGTAGCAGCATTTTCAAGCTTCCCTTCGAGTGGATCAAGGCATCTGTGGATTTCCCTCGAGGCTTTCCCACGAGGCTTTCTCTCGAGGCTTTCCCACAGGGCTGTCCCACGTGCCACCGTGGTGTGACTCTATCCTCGGATTGAAAGTCGAGGCAGTGCAGGGAAAACAGGTTTCCCTGGAATTGACTGAGACATCCGGGGGACTCTGGGAATGATGGCACGACCTGGAGTTCCTCTCACCTTTACTGTTTAGAGCGCCTCCTCTTGAGATGCGATGGAATGCCAGGAATTCTTTCCCGACCAAGTAGGGAAAGGATCCCTCATCTCGAGCTACGAGCCGGAAACGGAGCTCCTCTGGATGTGGCCGGGACCCTCGTGCTTCCTCTTGAGTGGAGACGGGTATGTCGGGGAACTTCTTGAGTTGCAGCATGACTGTGAAAGACTCTTTAGAAGTTCCAGAGTTCACGTGTGATTAGCCTCGAGACACCTCAGTGGAAACGGGCCTCATCTCACCTGCAGGGGAGAACCTCCTGGATTTTACCGAGTTGCGGCAGGTGCTCTCGACTTACGACGGGGACCTCATGGACCCGCTCTGGTGACCTCAGGAAAGGCCAGTCCCCATGCGAGTTGCTAGAGGTCCTGTCGCTATTCCTCTCCCGTCGATGCCAGGGCCTAAGACCTTGTGTGGAGTCGGGGCTGGAACCTGAGGATTCCTCTCCAGGGCTGACATGCATCTTGGGGTATTTCTGGATTCTCACCAGGGGAGTCAGTTCTCGTGTCGAGTAGGGGCATGCACGTGCGCTTTCCTGCCGTGCTGTAGCAGCAGTGTCACGCTTTCGTCGCGTGGATTAAGGGATCTGTGGCTTTCCCTCGAGGCTTTCCCACGAGGCTTTCCCACAGGGTTGTCACACGTACCACCGTGGTGTGAGTCGATCCTCGGCGTGAAAGTCGAAGCAGTGCAGGGAAAACAGGATCCTCTGGAATGGACAGAGACATCTGGGGGACTCTTGGAATGGTGGCACGACCCATGAGTTCCTCTCGCCTTTCCTGTGCAGCGCGCCTCCTCTTGAGATGCGTCGAAACGTCGGGAATTCTTTCCCGAGGAAGCAGGGAAGGATCCCTCATCTCGAGCTTGGAGGCGGAAACGGAGCTCCTCTGGCGGTGGCCGGACCCTCGTGCTTCCTCTGGAGTGGAGACGGGTATGTCGGGGAACTTCTTGAGTTTTAGCAAGGGTGTTTACGACACTTTGGAAGTTCCAGAGTTTAGGTGTGATTACTCTCGAGACGCCGCAGAGAAAATGGGCCTCATCTCGACTGGAGCAGAGAACCTCCTGGATTTTCTCGAGTTGCGGCAGGTACTCTCGACATACGACCGTGACCTCAGGGACAGTGTAGCAGATGTGTCACGCTTCCCGTCGCGATCAGATCAATTCTGTGGCTTTCCCTCGAGGCTTTCTCACAGGGCTGTCCCACATGCCACCATGGT
>NW_017193038.1:0-9999 GCF_001704415.2 Capra hircus
CGGTCCCTGCGTCGTCCGTCGCGCGCCCCTGCCGCCCCTCGCGCCCCTGCGGTTCATCCCGGCGCCGCGCGCGCGGCCCCCTTTCCGCTGCGGCCTCTCGCGCCCTCCCCTCCCCCTCTGGCCCTTCCCCCGGGTCCTTCCCCCCTTGCTGCCCCCCGCCGTTCCCCGCCCTCCCGTCTCCCCTCGCGCGGCCGCCCGCGCGTCCCGCCCCCCTCCCGCGGCGCCCCGTTTCCGCCTCCTCGCTCGCGCGGGGCTCCTTTCCCTGCGTGGTCGGGCCCGCCTTCCCGGTTCCCCGTCGCCTCTCCCGCGGCGGCGCTCTCCCCCGGCCCGGCGCGCGGCCCTCCGGGTCGTGCCCCCTTCCCCGCGTCCCCCGCTGTCTCCGTCCCTTCCCGGGCCCCCTGTTTTCCCTGCCCTGCCTCGCCTTTCCCGCCGCGGCTCGCCTCCCCCCCCGGTGGCCCGGGCCCGCCCGTGGGCCCGCCTGTGGGCCGCCTCGGGCCTCGTGGGCCCGCCTCGCCCGCCTCGCGGGCCCGCCCGCTCCCTTGCGCCCCCGCCGGCCGCGTGCCCCTGCTGCTCCCGCTCGGGCGCCCGCGCCCGTGCCTGCCCCCCCTCGCGCGCGGCCTGCCTCCCCTGGGCGCCTCCCGCCGTCCCCCCCGCTCCCTGTCCGCCCTGGCGCGGCCTCCTCCGGTTCCGGCCCGCCTCCCCCCCGGTCTTCGGCCCCGGCTCGCCGGGCGCGGCCTCGCGCGCGGCCCCGCGCCCCTCGCCTGGGCCTGGCCTTTCCTGCGGCCCCCCGCGCGGGTCCTGCGGTCCCTCGTCCGTCTGCCGCCCTCGCGCCCCCCGGCGGTTCTCCCTCCCGGCGCGCTGCGGCCCCTTTCCGCTGCGGCGTCTCGCGCGGCTCCTCCCCCCTCCCCTCTGGCCCTTCCCCCGGGTCCTTCCCCCCTTGCTGCCCCTCCCGCCGTTCCCGCCCTCCCCGTCTCCCCTCGCGCGCCGCCCGCGCGTCCCCCGCCCCTCCCGCGGCCCCGTTTCCGCCTCCTCGCTCGCGCGGCGGGCTCCTTTCCCTGCGTGGTCGGGCCCGCCTTCCCGGCGTTCCCGTCGCCTCTCCCGCGGCGGCGCTCTCCCCCGGCCCGGCGCGCGGCCCTCCCGGGTCGTGCCCCCTTCCCCGCGTCCCCCCGCTGTCTCCGTCCCTTCCCGGGCCCCCTGTTTTCCCTGCCCTGCCTCGCCTTTCCCGCCGCGGCTCGCCTCCCCCCGGTGGCCCGTGGGCCGCCCCCGCCTTCGTGGGCCCGCCTCGCGGGCCCGCCCCGCTCCCTTGCTCCCCGCGCCGGGCCGCGTGCCCTGCTGCTCCCGCTCGGGCGGCCCGCGCCCGTGCCTGCCCCCCTCGCGCCGCGGCCTGCCTCCCCTGGGGCGCCTCCCGCCGTCCCCCCCGCTCCCTGTCCGCCCTGGCGCGGCCTCCTCCGGTTCCGGCCCCGCCTCCCCCCCCGGTCTTCGGCCCCGGCCTCGCCGGCGCGGCCTCCCGCGCGGCCCCCGCGCCCTCGCCTGGGGCCTGGCCTTTCCTGCGGCCCCCCGCGCGGTCCCTGCGGTCCCCGTCGTCCGTCGCGCGCCCCTGCCGCCCTCGCGCCCCTCCCGGCGGTTCTCCCCTCCCGGCGCGCTGCGGCCCCTTTCCGCTGCGGCGTCTCGCGGCTCCTCCCCTCCCCTCTGGCCCTTCCCCCGGGTCCTTCCCCCTTGCTGCCCCTCCCGCCGTTCCCGCCCTCCCCGTCTCCCCTCGCGCGGCCGCCCGCGCGTCCCGCCCCCTCCCGCGGCGCCCCGTTTCCGCCTCCTCGCTCGCGCGGCGGGCTCCTTTCCCTGCGTGGTCGGGCCCGCCTTCCGGCGTTCCCGTCGCCTCTCCCGCGGCGGCGCTCTCCCCCGGCCCGGCGCGCGGCCCTCCCGGGTCGTGCCCCCCTTCCCGCGTCCCCCCGCTGTCTCCGTCCCTTCCCGGGCCCCCTGTTTTCCCTGCCCTGCCTCGCCTTTCCCGCCGCGGCTCGCCTCCCCCCCGGTGGCCCGTGGGCCCGCCCTGTGGGCCCGCCTCGTGGGCCGCCTCCCGCGCGGGCCCGCCTCGCCCCCCCCGCGCTCCCCGCGCGGGCCGCGTGCCCCTGCTGCTCCCGCTCGGCGGCCCGCGCCCGTGCCTGCCCCCCCTCGCGCCGCGGCCTGCCTCCCCTGGGGCGCCTCCCGCCGTCCCCCCCGCTCCCTGTCCGCCCTGGCGCGGCCTCCTCCGGTTCCGGCCCGCCTCCCCC
Organism: Capra hircus; assembly: GCF_001704415.2. Lineage (NCBI taxonomy): Eukaryota > Metazoa > Chordata > Mammalia > Artiodactyla > Bovidae > Capra > Capra hircus. The sequence goes on from NW_017193038.1 coordinate 2,265, forward strand.
CCCGGTCTTCGGCCCCGGCCTCGCCGGGCGCGGCCTCCCGCGCGGCCCCCGCGCCCTCGCCTGGGGCCTGGCCTTTCCTGCGGCCCCCGCGGGTCCCTGCGGTCCCCGTCGTCCGTCGCGCGCCCCTGCCGCCCCTCGCGCCCTCCCGGCGGTTCTCCCCTCCCGGCGCGCTGCGGCCCTTTCCGCTGCGGCGTCTCCGGCTCCTCCCCCCTCCCTCTGGCCCTTCCCCCGGGTCCTTCCCCCCCTTGCTGCCCCTCCGCCGTTCCCCGCCCTCCCCGTCTCCCCTCGCGCGGCCGCCCGCGCGTCCCGCCCCCTCCCGCGGCGCCCGTTTCCGCCTCCTCGCTCGCGCGGCGGGCTCCTTTCCCTGCGTGGTCGGGCCCGCCTTCCCGGCGTTCCCGTCGCCTCTCCCGCGGCGGCGCTCTCCCCCGGCCCGGCGCGCGGCCCTCCCGGGTCGTGCCCCCCTTCCCCGCGTCCCCCCGCTGTCTCCGTCCCTTCCCGGGCCCCCTGTTTTCCCTGCCCTGCCTCGCCTTTCCCGCCGCGGCTCGCCTCCCCCCCGGTGGCCCGTGGGCCCCCCCGTGGGCCCGCCTCGTGGCCCGCCTCGCGGCCCGCCCCGCTCCCTTGCTCCCCGCGCCGGGCCGCGTGCCCCTGCTGCTCCCGCTCGGGCGGCCCGCCCCGTGCCTGCCCCCCCTCGCGCCGCGGCCTGCCTCCCCTGGGGCGCCTCCCGCCGTCCCCCCCCGCTCCCTGTCCGCCCTGGCGCGGCCTCCTCCGGTTCCGGCCCCCTCCCCCCCCGGTCTTCGGCCCCGGCCTCGCCGGGCGCGGCCTCCGCGCGGCCCCGCGCCCCTCGCCTGGGGCCTGGCCTTTCCTGCGGCCCCCGCGCGGGTCCCTGCGGTCCCCGTCGTCCGTCGCGCGCCCCTGCCGCCCCTCGCGCCCCTCCCGGCGGTTCTCCCCTCCCGGCGCGCTGCGGCCCCTTTCCGCTGCGGCGTCTCGCGGCTCCTCCCCCCTCCCCTCTGGCCCTTCCCCCGGGTCCTTCCCCCCTTGCTGCCCCTCCCGCCGTTCCCCCCCCTCCCCGTCTCCCCTCGCGCGGCCGCCCGCGCGTCCCGCCCCCCTCCCGCGGCGCCCCGTTTCCGCCTCCTCGCTCGCGCGGCGGGCTCCTTTCCCTGCGTGGTCGGGCCCGCCTTCCCGCGTTCCCGTCGCCTCTCCCGCGGCGGCGCTCTCCCCCGGCCCGGCGCGCGGCCCTCCCGGGTCGTGCCCCCTTCCCGCGTCCCCCCGCTGTCTCCGTCCCTTCCCGGGCCCCTGTTTTCCCTGCCCTGCCTCGCCTTTCCCGCCGCGGCTCGCCTCCCCCCCGGTGGCCCGTGGGCCCGCCTGTGGGCCCGCCTCGTGGGCCCGCCTCGTGCCCGCCAGCCCCGCCCCGCTCCCTTGCTCCCCGCGCCGGGCCGCGTGCCCCTGCTGCTCCCGCTCGGGCGGCCCGCGCCCGTGCCTGCCCCCCTCGCGCCGCGGCCTGCCTCCCCTGGGCGCCTCCCGCCGTCCCCCCCGCTCCCTGTCCGCCCTGGCGCGGCCTCCTCCGGTTCCGGCCCCCTCCCCCCGGTCTTCGGCCCGGCCTCGCCGGGCGCGGCCTCCGCGCGGCCCCGCGCCCTCGCCTGGGGCCTGGCCTTTCCTGCGGCCCCCCGCGCGGGTCCCTGCGGTCCCCGTCGTCCGTCGCGCGCCCCTGCCGCCCCTCGCGCCCTCCCGGCGGTTCTCCCCTCCCGGCGCGCTGCGGCCCCTTTCCGCTGCGGCGTCTCGCGGCTCCTCCCCTCCCCTCTGGCCCTTCCCCCGGGTCCTTCCCCCCTTGCTGCCCCTCCCGCCGTTCCCCGCCCTCCCCCGTCTCCCCTCGCGCGGCCGCCCGCGCGTCCCGCCCCCTCCCGCGGCGCCCCGTTTCCGCCTCCTCGCTCGCGCGGCGGGCTCCTTTCCCTGCGTGGTCGGGCCCGCCTTCCCGGCGTTCCCGTCGCCTCTCCCGCGGCGGCGCTCTCCCCCGGCCCGGCGCGCGGCCCTCCCGGGTCGTGCCCCCCTTCCCCGCGTCCCCCCGCTGTCTCCGTCCCTTCCCGGGCCCCTGTTTTCCCTGCCCTGCCTCGCCTTTCCCGCCGCGGCTCGCCTCCCCCCGGTGGCCCGTGGCCCGCCTGTGGCCCGCCGTGGGCCCGCCTCGTGGCCCGCCTCGGGGCCCGCCCCCGCTCCCTTGCTCCCGCCGGGCCGCGTGCCCCTGCTGCTCCCGCTCGGCGGCCCGCGCCCGTGCCTGCCCCCCCTCGCGCCGCGGCCTGCCTCCCCTGGGGCGCCTCCCGCCGTCCCCCCCCGCTCCCTGTCCGCCCTGGCGCGGCCTCCTCCGGTTCCGGCCCGCCTCCCCCCCGGTCTTCGGCCCCGGCCTCGCCGGGCGCGGCCTCCCGCGCGGCCCCCGCGCCCCTCGCCTGGGGCCTGGCCTTTCCTGCGGCCCCCGCGCGGGTCCCTGCGGTCCCCGTCGTCCGTCGCGCGCCCCTGCCGCCCCGCGCCCTCCCGGCGGTTCTCCCTCCCGGCGCGCTGCGGCCCTTTCCGCTGCGGCGTCTCGCGGCTCCTCCCCCCTCCCTCTGGCCCTTCCCCGGGTCCTTCCCCCCCTTGCTGCCCCTCCCGCCGTTCCCCGCCCTCCCCGTCTCCCCTCGCGCGGCCGCCGCGCGTCCCGCCCCCCTCCCGCGGCGCCCCGTTTCCGCCTCCTCGCTCGCGCGGCGGGCTCCTTTCCCTGCGTGGTCGGGCCCGCCTTCCCGGCGTTCCGTCGCCTCTCCCGCGGCGGCGCTCTCCCCGGCCCGGCGCGCGGCCCTCCCGGGTCGTGCCCCCCTTCCCCGCGTCCCCCCCGCTGTCTCCGTCCCTTCCCGGGCCCCTGTTTTCCCTGCCCTGCCTCGCCTTTCCCGCCGCGGCTCGCCTCCCCCCGGTGGCCCGTGGGCCCGCCCTGTGGCCCGCCTCGTGGGCCCGCCTCGCGGCCCGCCCCCGCTCCCTTGCTCCCCGCGCCGGGCCGCTGCCCCTGCTGCTCCCGCTCGGGCGGCCCGCGCCCGTGCCTGCCCCCCTCGCGCCGCGGCCTGCCTCCCCTGGGGCGCCTCCCGCCGTCCCCCCCGCTCCCTGTCCGCCCTGGCGCGGCCTCTCCGGTTCCGGCCCGCCTCCCCCCCGGTCTTCGGCCCCGGCCTCGCCGGCGCGGCCTCCCGCGCGGCCCCCGCGCCCTCGCCTGGGGCCTGGCCTTTCCTGCGGCCCCCGCGCGGGTCCCTGCGGTCCCGTCGTCCGTCGCGCGCCCCTGCCGCCCCTCGCGCCCTCCCGGCGGTTCTCCCTCCCGGCGCGCTGCGGCCCCTTTCCGCTGCGGCGTCTCGCGGCTCCTCCCCTCCCCTCTGGCCCTTCCCCCGGGTCCTTCCCCCCTTGCTGCCCCCCGCCGTTCCCCGCCCTCCCCGTCTCCCTCGCGCGGCCGCCGCGCGTCCCGCCCCCTCCCGCGGCGCCCCCGTTTCCGCCCTCGCTCGCGCGGCGGGCTCCTTTCCCTGCGTGGTCGGGCCCGCCTTCCCCGGTTCCGTCGCCTCTCCCGCGGCGGCGCTCTCCCCCGGCCCGGCGCGCGGCCCTCCCGGGTCGTGCCCCCCTTCCCCGCGTCCCCCCGCTGTCTCCGTCCCTTCCCGGGCCCCTGTTTTCCCTGCCTGCCTCGCCTTTCCCGCCGCGGCTCGCCTCCCCCCCGGTGGCCCGTGGGCCCTGTGGGCCCGCCTCGTGGGCCCGCCTCGTGGGCCCGCCGCCTCGCGGGCCCCCCGCGCCCTTGCTCCCCGCGCCGGGCCGCGCCCCTGCTGCTCCCGCTCGGGCGGCCGCGCCCCGTGCCTGCCCCCCTCGCGCCGCGGCCTGCCTCCCCTGGGGCGCCTCCCCCGTCCCCCCGCTCCCTGTCCGCCCTGGCGCGGCCTCCTCCGGTTCCGGCCGCCCCCCCCTTCGGCCCCGCCTCGCGGGGCGGTGGCCCCCGCGCCCCGGCCCCTCGCCTGGGCCTGGCCTTTCCTGCGGCCCCCCGCGCGGGTCCTGCGGTCCCGTCGTCCGTCGCGCGCCCCTGCCGCCCCTCGCGCCCTCCCGGCGGTTCTCCCTCCCGGCGCGCTGCGGCCCTTTCCGCTGCGGCGTCTCGCGGCTCCTCCCCTCCCCTCTGGCCCTTCCCCCGGGTCCTTCCCCCCTTGCTGCCCCTCCCGCCGTTCCCCGCCCTCCCGTCTCCCTCGCGCGGCCGCCGCGCGTCCCGCCCCCCCTCCCGCGGCGCCCCGTTTCCGCCTCCTCGCTCGCGCGGCGGGCTCCTTTCCCTGCGTGGTCGGGCCCGCCTTCCCGGCGTTCCCGTCGCCCTCCCCGCGGCGGCGCTCTCCCCGGCCCGGCGCGCGGCCCTCCCGGGTCGTGCCCCCTTCCCCGCGTCCCCCCCGTGTCTCCGTCCCCTTCCCGGGCCCCCTGTTTTCCCTGCCCTGCCTCGCCTTTCCCGCCGCGGCTCGCCTCCCCCCCCGGTGGCCCGTGGGCCCGCCCTGTGGGCCCGCCTCGTGGGCCGCCCCGCCTCGCGGGCCGCCCCCGCTCCCTTGCTCCCGCGCCGGGCCCGTGCCCCTGCTGCTCCCGCTCGGGCGGCCGCGCCGTGCCTGCCCCCCTCGCGCCGCGGCCTGCCTCCCTGGGGCGCCTCCCGCCGTCCCCCCCCGCTCCCTGTCCGCCCTGGCGCGGCCTCCTCCGGTTCCCCGCTCCCCCCCCGGTCTTCGGCCCCGGCCTCGCCGGGCGCGGCCTCCCGCGCGGCCCGCGCCCCTCGCCTGGGGCCTGGCCTTTCCTGCGGCCCCCCGCGCGGGTCCTGCGGTCCCCGTCGTCCGTCGCGCGCCCCTGCCGCCCCTCGCGCCCTCCCGGCGGTTCTCCCCTCCCGGCGCGCTGCGGCCCCTTTCCGCTGCGGCGTCTCGCGGCTCCTCCCCCTCCCCTCTGGCCCTTCCCCGGGTTCCCCCCTTGCTGCCCTCCCGCGTTCCCCCCCTCCCCCGTCTCCCCTCGCGCGGCCGCCCGCGCGCCCGCCCCCTCCGCGGCGCCCGTTTCCGCCTCCTCGGCGGCGGCGGGCTCTTTCCCTGCGTGTCGGGCCTTCCCGCCTTCCGTCGCCTCTCCGCGGCGGCGCTCTCCCCGGCCGGCGCGCGGCCCTCCCGGGTCGTGCCCCCCTTCCCGCGTCCCCCCGCTGTCTCCGTCCCTTCCAGGCCCCTGTTTTCCCCTGCCTGCCTCGACTTTCAAGCCGAGGGCTCGACTCCCCCCGGTGGCCCGTGGACAGCCCTGTGGGAAAGCCTCGTGCGCTCGTGGGCCTCCTCGGGGCCGGCCCCAGATCCTTGATCCCCGCGAGGGAAGCGTGACACTGCTGCTACAGCTCGGAGGAAAGCGCAGTGCATGCCCCCTCAGAGAGAGGACTGACTCCCCCTGGGAGACTCCAGAAGTACCCCAAGATCCATGTCGCACTGGAGAGGAATCCTCAGGTTCCGGCACTGACTCCACACAAGGTCTTAGGCCCAGCATCGACGGGAGAGGAATCCCGAGAGGCCCCCGAGCAACTCGCATGGGGACTGGCCTTTCTGAAGGCCACCAGAGCAGGTCCCTGTGGTCCCCGTCGTAAGTCGAGAGCACCTGCCGCAACTCGAGAAAATCCAGGAGGTTTTCCTCTCCAGGCGAGATGAGGCCCATTTCCGCTGAGGCGTCTCGAGGCTAATCATATCTAACATCTGGAACTTCCAAAGGGTCCTTCACCCCTTGCTGCAACTCAAGAAGTTCCCCGACATACCCGTCTCCACTCGAGAGGAAGCACGAGAGTCAGCCCACATCCAGAGGAGCCCCGTTTCCGTCTCTTAGCTCGATAGGAGGGAACCTTTCCATGCGTGGTCGGGAAGAATTCCCGGCATTTCCCGTCGTATCTCAAGAGGAGGCGCTCTCCACAGGAAAGGCAAGAGGAACTCCAGGGTCGTGCCACCATTCCCAGAGTCCCCCAGATGTCTCTGTCCATTCCAGGGAAACCTGTTTCCCTGCACTACCTCGACTTTCAAGCCAAGGATCGACTCACACCGGTGGCACATGGACAGCCCTGGGGAAAGCCTGTGGGAAAGCCTCGTGGGAAAGCCTCGTGGAAAGCGTCGAGGGAAAGCCACAGATCCCTTGATCCACACGAAGGGAAGCACGACACTGCTGCTACAGCTCGGGAGGAAAGCGCACGTGCATGCCCCCACTCGAGACGAGGACTGACTCCCCTGGGGAGACTCCAGAAGTACCCCAAGATCCATGTCAGCACTGGAGAGGAATCCTCAGGTTCCGGCACTGACTCCACACAAGGTCTTAGGCCCGCATCGACGGGAGAGGAATCCCAAGAGGCCCCTGAGCAACTCGCATGGGGACTGGCCTTTCCTGAGGCACCAGAGCGGGTCCCTGAGGTCCCCGTCGTAAGTCGAGAGCACCTGCAGCAACTCGAGAAAATCCAGGAGGTTCTCCCTCCAGGCGAGATGAGGCCCATTTCCGCTGAGGCGTCTCGAGGCTAATCACACCTAACCTCTGGAAATTCCAAAGGGTCCTTCACACCCTTGCTGCAACTCAAGAAGTTCCCGACATACCCGTCTCCACTCGAGAGAAGCACGAGAGTTCACCCACATCCAGAGGAGCCCGTTTCTGCCTCCTAGCTCGAGAGGAGGGATTCTTTCACTGCGTGGTCGTGGAAAGAATTCCCGGCCTTCCCGGCGCATCTCAAGAGGAGGCGCTCTCCACAGGAAAGGCGAGAGGAACTCCAGGGTCGTGCCACCATTCCAAGAGTCCCCCAGATGTCTCAGTCCATTCCAGGGAAACCTGTTTTCCCTGCACTGTCTCGACTTTCAAGCCGAGGATCGACTCACACCACGGTGGCACGTGGACAGCCCTGTGGAAAAAAGCCTCGTGGGAAAGCCTCGTGGGAAAGCCTCGAGGGAAAGCCACAGATCCCTTGATCCACACGAAGGGAAGCACGACACTGCTGCTACAGCTCGGGAGGAAAGCGCACGTGCATGCCCCACTCGAGACGAGGACTGACTCCCCTGGGGAGACTCCAGAAGTACCCCAAGATCCATGTCAGCACTGGAGAGGAATCCTCAGGTTCCGGCACTGACTCCACACAAGGTCTTAGGCCCCAGCATCGACGGGAGAGGAATCCCGAGAGGCCCCAAGCAACTCGCATGGGGACTGGCCTTTCCTGAGGCCACCAGAGCGGGTCCCTGAGGTCCCCGTCGTAAGTCGAGAGCACCTGCCGCAACTCGAGAAAATCCAGGAGGTTTTCCCTCCAGGCGAGATGAGGCCCATTTCCGCTGAGGCGTCTCGAGGCTAATCATATCTAACCTCTGGAACTTCCAAAGGGTCCTTCACACCCTTGCTGCAACTCAAGAAGTTCCCCGACATACCCGTCTCCACTCGAGAGGAAGCACGAGAGTCACGCCCACATCCAGAGGAGCCCCGTTTCCGTCTCTTAGCTCGATAGGAGGGAACCTTTCCATGCGTGGTCGGGAAAGAATTCCCGGCATTCCCGTCGTATCTCAAGAGGAGGCGCTCTCCACAGGAAAGGCGAGAGGAACTCCAGGGTCGTGCCACCATTCCAGAGTCCCCCAGATGTCTCAGTCCATTCCAGGGAAACCTGTTTCCCTGCACTACCTCGACTTTCAAGCCAAGGATCGACTCACACCACGGTGGCACATGGGACAGCCCTGTGGGAAAGCCTCGTGGGAAAGCCTCGTGGGAAAGC
>NW_017193039.1:0-9998 GCF_001704415.2 Capra hircus
GGGGGGACCCGCTCTGGTGGCCTCAGGAAAGGCCAGTCCCCATGCGAGTGCTCGGGGCCCTCTCGGGATTCCTCTCCCTTCGATGCCGGGGCCTAAACACTTGTGTGGAGTCGGTGCCGGAACCTGAGGATTCCTCCCCAGTGCTGACATGGATCTTGAGGTACTTCTGGAGTCTTCCCAGGGGAGTCAGTCCTTGTCTCGAGTGGGGGCATGCACGTGCGCTTTCCTCCCGAGCTGTAGCAGCAGTGTCACGCTTTCCCTTCGCGTGGATCAACGGATCTGTGGCTTTCTCTCGAGGCTTTCCCGCAGAGCTGTCCCATGTGCCACCGTGGTGTGAGTCGATCCTTGGCTTGAAAGTCGAGGCAGTGCAGGGAAAACAGGTTTCCCTGGAAAAGGACTGAGACATCTGGGGGACTCTGGGAATGGTGGCAGGAACCTGGAGTTCCTCTCGCCTTTCCTGTGGAGAGCGCCTCCTCTTGAGATGCGACGGGCACGCGGGAATTCTTTCCCGACCACGCAGGGAAAGGATCCCTCCTCTCGAGCTAGGAGGGAGGAGAAACGGGGCTCCTCTGGATGTGGGCGGGGAGTCTCCTGCTTCCTCTCGAGTAGAGAGGGGTATGTCGGGGAACTTCTTGAGTTGCAGCAAGGGTGTGAAGAACCCTTTGTTAGTTCCAGAGGTTAGGTGTGATTAGCCTCGAGACGCCTCAGCGGATATGGCCTCATCTAACCTGGAGGGGAGAAACTCCTGAATTTTCTCTTGTTGTGGCGGTGCTCTCGACTTACCACGGGACGTCAGGGACCCGACTGGGGGCCTCAGTAAAGGCCAGTCCCCATGCGAGTTGCTCGGGGGCCTCTCAGGATTCCTCTGCCGTCTATGCCGGGGCCAAAGAAATTGTGTGGAGTCGGTGCCGGAACCTGAGGATTCCTCTCCAGTGCTGACATGGATCTTGGGGTACTTCTGGAGTCCCCAGGGTAGTCAGTCCTCGTCTCGAGTGGGGGCATGCACGTGCGCTTTCCCCGAGCTGTAGCAGCAGTGTCATGCTTCCGTCGAGTGGATCAAGGGATCTGTGGCTTTCCCTCAAGGCTTTCCCTCGAGGCATTTACACGAGTCTTTCCCACAGGGCTGTCCCACGTGCCACCGTGTGTGAGTCGATACTCGGCTTGAAAGTCGAGGCAGTGCTGGGAAAACAGGTTTCCCTGGAATGGACTGAGACATCTGGGGGACTCGGGAATGGTGGCAATACCCTGGAGTTCCTCTCGCCTTTCCTGTGGAGAGGCCTGCTCATGAGTTGCGACGGGAACGCCGGGAATTTCTTTCCCGAACACGCAGTGAAAGGATTCCTTTTCTCGAGCTAGGAGGCGGAAACGGGCTCCTCTGGATGAGGGCGGGTCTCTCGTGCTTCCTCTCGAGTGGAGACGGGTATGTCGGGAACTTCTTGAGTTGCAGCAAGGGTGTGAAGGACCCTTTGTAAGTTCCAGAGGTTAGGTGTGATTAGCCTCGAGACACCTCAGCGGAAATGGGGCTCATCTCGCCTGGAGGGGAGAACCTCCTGGATTTTCTCGAGTTGTGCCAGGTGCTCTCGACTTACGACGGGGATCACATGGACCCGCTGTGCTGGCCAGGGAAGGCCAGGGCCCATGCGAGTAGTTCGGGGCCTCTCAGGATTCCTCTCCCGTCGATGCCAGGGCCTAAGACCTTGTGTGGAGTCGGTGCCAGAACCTGAGGATTCCTCTCCAGTGCTGACATGGATCTTGAGGTACTTCTGGAGTCTTCCCAGGGGAGTCAGTCCTCGTCTCGAGTGGGGGCATGCACGGGCGCTTTCCTCCAACTGTAGCAGCAGTGTCACACTTCCCTTCGCGTGGATCAAGGGATCTGTGGCTTTCCCTCGAGGCTTTCCCACGAGGCTTTCCCACGAGGCTTTCCCAGAGGGTTGTCCCACGTGCCACCGTGGTGCGAGTCGATCCTCGCTTGAAAGTCGAGGCAGTGCAGGGAAAACAGGTTCCCTGGAATGGACTGAGACATCTGGGGGACTCTGGGAATGGTGGCACGACCCTGGAGTTCCTCTCGCCTTTTCTTGTGGAGAGCCCCTCCTCTTGAGATGCGACGGGAACGCCGGGAATTCTACCCGACCACGCAGGGAAAGGATCCCACCTCTCGAGCTAGGAGGCGGAAACGGGGCTCATCTGGATGTGGGCGGGACTCTCCTGCTTCCTCTCGAGTGGAGACGGGAATGTTGGGGAACTTCTTGAGTTGCAGCAAGGGAGTGAAGGACCCTTTTGAAGTTCGAGAGGTTAGGTGTAATAAGCCGTGAGACGCCTCAGCGGAAATTGGCCTCATCTCGCCTGGAGGGAGAAACTCCTGGATTTTCTCGAGTGCAGCAGGTGCTCTCGACTTACGACGGGGAGCTCAGGGACTCGCTCTCGTGGCCTCAGGAAAGGCAGTCCCCATGCGAGTTGCTCGGGGCCTCTCGGGATTCCTCTCCCGTAGATGCCGGGGCCTAAGACCTTGTGTGGATTCGGAGCCGGGAACTTAGGATTCCTCTTCAGTGCTGACATAGATCTTGGGGTTCTTCTGGGTCTCCCCAGGGGAGTCAGTCCTCGTCTCGAGTGGGGGGCATGCACCTGAGGTTTCCTCCCGAGCTGTAGCAGCAGTGTCACGCTTTCCTTCGCGTGGATCAAGGGATCTGTGGCTTTCCCTCGAGGCTTTCCCACGAGGCTTACCCACAGGGCTGTCCCAAGTTCCACCGTGGTGTGAGTCGATCCTCGGCTTGAAAGTCGAGGCAGTGCAGGGAAATCATGATTTCCTGGAATGGACTGAGACATCTTTGGGCTCTCTGGAATGGTGCACGACCCTGGAGTTCCCTCTCCTTTCCTGTGGAGAGCGCCTCCTCTTGAGATGCGACGGGAACGCCGGGATTTCTTTCCGGACCACGCAGGGAAAGGATCCCTCCTCTCGAGGTAGGAGGCAGAAACGGGGCTCCTCTGGATGTGGGTGGGACTCTCGTGCTTCCTCTCGAGTGGAGACGGATATGTCGGGAATTTCTTGAGTTGGCAGCAAGGGTGTGAAGGACCCTTTGGAAGTTCCAGAGGTTAGGTGTGATTAGCCTCGAGACGCCTCAGCGGAAATGGTCCTCATCTCGCCTGGAGGGGAGAACCTTCCTGGATTTTCTCGAGTTGCAGCAGGTGCTCTCGACTTACGACAGGAACCTCAGGGACCCGCTCAGGTGGCCTCTGGAAAGGTCAGTCCCCATGCGAGTTGCTCGGGGGCCTCTCGGGATTCCTCTCCCGGTCGATGCAGGGGCCTAAGACCTTGTGTGGAGTCGGTGCCGGAAACCTGAGGATTCCTCTCCAGTGCTGACATGGATCTTGGGGTACTTCTTTAGTCTCCCCAGGGAGTCAGTACCTCGTCTCTAGTGGGGGCATGCACGTGCGTTCCTCCCGAGCTGTAGCAGCAGTGTCATGCTTCCCTTCGCGGTGGATCAACGGATCTGTGGCTTTCCCTCGAGGCTTTCCCACGAGGCTTTCCACGGAGGCTTTCCCACAGGGCTGTCCCACGTGCCACCGTGGTGTGAGTGGATCCTCAGCTTGAAAGTCGAGGCAGTGCAGGAAAAACAGGTTACCCCTGTAATGGACTGAGACATCTGGGGGACTCTGGGAATGGTGGCACGACCCTGGAGTTCCTCTCGCCTTTCCTGTGGAGAGCGCCTCCTCTTGAGATGGGAAGGGAACGCCGGGAATTCTTTCCCGACCACAGCAGGGAAAGGATCCCTCCTCTCGAGCTAGGAGGCGGAAACGGGGCTCCTCTGGATGTGGGCGGGACTCTCGTGCTTCCTCCTGAGAACAGACGGGTATATCGGGGAACTTCTTGAGTTGCAGCAAGGGTGTGAAGGACCCTTTGGAAGTTCCAGAGGTTAGGTGTGATTAGCCTCGAGACGCCTCAGCGAAAATGGCCCTCATCTCGCCCGGAGGGGAGAACCTCCTGGATTTTCTCGAGTTGCGGCAGGTGCTCTCGACTTACGACAGGGACTCAGGGACCGCTCTGGTGGCCTCAGGAAAGGCCTCTCCCCATGCGAGTTACTCGGGGCCTCTCGGGATTCCTCTCCAGTCGATGCCAGGGCCTAAGACCTTGTGTGGAAGTCGGTGCCGGAAACCTGAGGATTCCTCTCCAGTGACAACGTGAATCTTGGGGTACTTCTGGAGTCTCCGCAGGGGAGTCAGTCCTCGTCTCGAGTGGGGACATGCACTTGCGATTTCCTCCCGAGCTATAGAAGCAGTGTCACGCTTCCCTTCGCGTGGATCAAGGGATCTGTGGCTTTCCCTCGAGGCTTTGCCACGAGGCTTTCCCACGAGGCTTTCCCACAGGGCTGTCCCACGTGCTACAGTGGTGTGAGTCGATCCTCCTCTTGTAAGTCGAGGCAGTGCAGGGAAAACAGGTTTTCCCTGGAATGGACTGAGACTTCTGGGGGATCTGTGAATGGTGGCACGACCCTGGAGTCCTCTCGCCTTTCCTGTGGAGAGCGCCTCCTCTTGAGATGCGACCGGAACGCTGGGAATTCTTTTCCTGACCACGCAGGGAAAGGATCCCCTCCTCTCGAACTAGGAGGCAGAAACAGGGGCTCCTCTTGACGTGGGCGGGACTCTCGAGCTTCCTCTCGCAGTGGAGTCGGGAATGTCGGGGAACTTCTTGAGTTACAGCAACGGTGTGAAGGACCCTTTGCAAGTTACAGAGGTTAGGTGTGATTAGCCTCGAGACGAATCAGCGGAAATTGGGCCTCATCTCGCCTGGAGGGGAGAACCTCCTGGATTTTCTCGAGTTGCGGCAGGTGCTATTGACTTACCACGGGGACCTCAGGGACCCGCTCTGGTGGCCTCAGGGAAGGCCAGTCCCCATGAGAATTCCTCGGGGCCTCTAGGGATTCCTCTCCCGTCGTTGCTGGGGCCTAAGACCTTGTGTGGAGTCGGTGCCGGAACCTGAGGATTCCTCTCCAGTGCTGACATGGATCGTGGGGTACTTCTGGAGTCTCCCCAGGGGAGTCAGTACTCGTCTCGAGTGGGGGCATGCACGTGCGCTTTCCTCCCGAGCTCTAGCAGCAGTGATACGCTTCCCTTCGGGTGGATCAAGGGATCAGTGCCTTTCCCTAGAGGCTTTCCCACGAGCCTTTCCCACGAGGCTTTCCCACGGCCTTTCCCACAGTGCTGTCCCACGTGCCACCGTGGTGTGAGTCGATCCTCGGCTTGAAAGTCGAGGCATTGAAGGGAAAACAGGTTTCCCTGGAAATGGACAGAGACATCTGGCTGACTCTGGGAATGGTGGCACGAACCTGGATTTCCTCTCGCCTTTCCTGTGGAGAGCGCCTCCTCTTGAGATGCGACGTGAACGCCGGGAATTCTTTCCAGCCACGGCAGCGAAAGCATCCCACCTCTCGAGCTATGAGGCGGAAACGGGGCTCATCTGGATGTGGGCAGGACTCCTGTGCTTCCTCTCGAGTGGAGACGGGTATGTCGGGGAACTTCTGGGGTTGCAGCGAAGGTGTGAAGGACGCTTTGGAAGTTCCAGATGTTAGGTGTGATTAGCCCCAAGACGCCTCAGCGGAAATGGGCCTCATCTCGCCTGGAGGGGAGAACCTCCTGGATTTTCTCCAGAGTCAGGTTGCTCACAACTTACGACCGGGACCTCAGGGACCTGCTCTGGTGACCTCAGGAAAGACCAGTCCCCATGCTAATTGCTCGGGGGCCTCTCAGGATTCCTCTCCCGTCGATGCCAGGGCCTAAGACATTGTGTGGAGATGGTGCCGGAACCTCAGGATTCCTCTCCAGTGCTGACAAGGATCTTGAGGGACTTCTGGAGTCTCCCCAGGGAAGTCAGTCCTCGTCTCCAGTGGTGGCATGCATCGTGCGCTTTTCGTCCCGAGCTGTAGCAGCAGTGTCACGCTTCCCTTGGCGAGGATCAAGGGATCTGTGGCTTTCCCTCGAGGATTTCCACGAGGTTTCCCACGAGGCTTTCCCCACAGGGCTGTCCCACGTGCCACCGTGGTGTGAGTCGATCCTCGGCTTGAAAGTCGAGGCAGTGCAGGGAAAACAGGTTTCCCTGGAATGGACTGAGATATCTGGGGGACTCTGGGAATGGTGGCACGAACCCTGGAGTTCCTCTCGCCTTTCCTGTGGAGAGCGCCTCCTCTGGAGATGCGACGGGAACCCCAGGAATTCTTTCCCGACACACAGTGAAAGGATACCTCGTCTCGAGCTATGGAGGGAGAAAAGGGGCTCCTCTGGATGTGGGCGGGTCTCTCGTGCTTCCTCTCGAGTGGAGACGGGTATGTCGGGGAACTTCTTGAGTTGCAGCAAGGTTGTGAAGGACCCTTTGGAAGTTCCAGAGGTTAGGTGTGATTAGCTTCGAGACGCCTCAGCGGAAATAGGCCTCATCTCACCTGGAGGGGAGAATATCCTGGATTTTATCGAGTTTCGGCAGGTGCTCTCGACTTACGACGGGGACCTCAGTGATCCCGCTCTGGTGGCCTCAGGAAAGGCCAGTCCCCATGCAAGTTGCTCGGGGGCCTCTCGGGATTCCTCTCCCGTCGAAGCCGGGCCTAAGTCGTTGTGTGGAGTCGGTGCCGGAACCTGAGGATTCCTCTCCAGTGCTGACATGGATCTTGGGGTACTTCTGGAGTCTCCCCAGGGGAGTCAGTACTCGTCTCGAGTGGGGGCATGCACGTGCGCTTTCCTCCCGAGCTCTAGCAGCAGTGATACGCTTCCCTTCGCGTGAATCAAGGGATCAGTGCCTTTCCCTAGAGGCTTTCCCACGAGCCTTTCCCACGAGGCTTTCCCACGGGCCTTTCAAACAGTGCTGTCCCACGTGCCACCGTGGTGTGAGTCGATCCTCTGGCTTGAAAAGTCGAGGCATTGAAGGGAAAACAGGTTTCCCTGGAATGGACAGAGACATCTGGCTGACTCTGGGAATGGTGGCACGAACCTGGATTTCCTCTCGCCTTTCCTGTGGAGAGCGCCTCCTCTTGAAATGCGACGGGAACGCCGGGAATTCTTTCCCGACCACGCAGGAAAGGATCCCTCCTCTCGATCTAGGAGGCGGAAACGGGGCTCCTCTAGATGTGAGCGGGACTCTCGTGCTTCCTCTCCACTGGAGACGGGTAATGTCGGCTAGCTTCTTGAGTTGCAGCAAGGATGTGAAGGACCCTTTTGAATTTCCAGCAGGTTAGGTGTGATTAGCCTGGATATGGCTCAGCAGAAATGGGCCTCATCTCGCCTGGAGGGAAGAACCACCTGGATTTTCTCCAGTTGATGGCAGGTGCTCACAACTTATGACCAGGACATCAGGGACCTGCTCTGGTGGCCTCAGGAAAGACCAGTCCCCATGCGAATTGCTTGGGGGCCTCTCGGGATTCCTCTCCCGTCGATGCCGGGGCCTAAGACCTTGTGTGGAGATGGTGCCAGAAACCTGAGGATTCCTCTCCAGTGCTGACATGGATCTTGGGATACTTCTGGAGTCTACCCAGGGGAGTCAGTCCTTGTCTCGAGTGGGGGCATGCACGTGCGCTTTCCTCCCGAGATGTAGCAGTAGTGTCATGCTTCCCTTCGCGTGGATCAATGGATCTGTGGCTTTCCCTCGAGGCTTTCCCAAGAGGATTTCCCACGAGGCTTTCCCACAGGGCTATCCCACGTGCCAACCGTGGTTTGAGTCGCATCCTCGCCGTGAAATTCGAGGCAGTGCAGGAAAAACAGTTTCCTCTGGAATGGACTGAGACATCTGGGTGACTCTGTGAATGGTGGCTCGACCCTGGAGTTCCTCTCGCCTTTCCTGTGGAGAGCGCTTCCCCTTGAAATGCGAGCGGAATGGCGTGTATTATTTCCTGACCAAGCAGGGAAAGGATCCCTCATCTCGAGCTTCGATACCAAAACGGCGTCTCCTCTGGATGTGGGCGGGACCCTCGTGCTTCCTCTCGAGTGGAGACGAGTATGCCGGGGAACTTCTTGAGTTGCAGCAAGGACCCTTTTGAATTTCCAGAATTTAGGTGTGATGAGCCTCCAGACGCCTCAGAGGAAATGGGCCTTATCTCGCCTGAGGGGAGAACCTCCTGGATTTTCTAGAGTTGGGCAGGGTCTCTCGAGTTACGACAGGGACCTCAGGGACCCGCTCTGGTGGCCTCAGGAAAGACCAGTGCCCATGCGGAGTTGCCAAGGGCGCCTTTCGGGATTCCTCTCCCAGTCGATGTCGGGGCCTAAGACCTTTTGTGGAATCGGGGCTGGAACCTGAGGATTCCTCTTCAGTGCGGACATGGATCTTGGCTTACTTCTGGAGTTTCCCCTGGGGAGTCTGTGCTCATCTTCATGTGGGGGCATGCACGTGAGCTCTCCTCAGGAACTGTAGCAGCAGTGTCACACTTACCGTCGCGTGGATCAAGGGATCTGTGTCTTTCCCTCCGAGGCTTTCCCACGAGGCTTTCCCCACAGGGGCTGACCCACGTTCCATGGTGTAGTGAGTGGATCCTCGGCGTGAAAGTAGAGGCAGTGCAGGGGAAAGCAAGTTCCTCTGGAATGGACTGACATCTGGGGGTCCCTTGGAATTGTGGCACGACACTGGGGTTTCTCTCGCTTTTCCTGTTGAGAGCGCCTCCTCTTGAGTTGCGACGGGAAGCCGGGAATTCTTTCCAGACGAAGCTGGGAAAGGATCCCTCATTTCGAACTACGAGGCGGAAATGGGGCTCCTCTGGATGTGGGCCGGGACCCCCCGTGCTTCCTCTCGAGTGAAGACGGGTTTGTCAGGGGAACTTCTTGAGTTGGCAGCAAGGGTGTGAAGGACCCTTTGGAAGTTCCACAGGTTAGGTGTGATTAGCCTTGAGACACCTCAGCGGAAATGGGCCTCATCTCGCCTGGAGGGGAGAACCTCCTGGATTTTACCGAGTTGTGGTAGGTGCTCTCG
Source organism: Capra hircus (assembly GCF_001704415.2). NCBI lineage: Eukaryota > Metazoa > Chordata > Mammalia > Artiodactyla > Bovidae > Capra > Capra hircus. The sequence continues at coordinate 8,936 of NW_017193039.1, forward strand.
AGTTACGACGGGGGACCTCAGGGACTCGCTCTGGTGGCCTCAGGAAAGGCCAGTCCCCATGCGAGTTACCATGGGGGCCTATAGGGACTCCTCTCCCATCGATGCCGGTGCCTAAGACGTTGTGTGGAGTCGGGGCCAGAACCCTGAGGATGCCTCTCCAGTGCTGACATGAATCTTTCCATACTTCTGGAGTCTCACCTGGGGAGTCAGTCCTCATCTCGTGTGAGGGCATGCACCTGCGATTTCCTCACAAGCTGTAGCAGCAGTGTCACGCTTGCCGCCATGCGGTTCAAGGGATCAGTCGCTTTGGCATCGAGGCTTTCCCACGAGGCTTTCGAACAGGGCTGTCCCACATGTCACGGTGGTGTGAGTCTATCCTCGGCATGAACGTCGAGGCAGTGAAGGGAAAAGCTTCTTCTGGAATGGACGGAGACATCTGGGGACTCTTGGAATGCTGGCAAGGCCCTGGAGTTTCCTCTCGCCTTTCCTGTGGAGAGTGCCTCCTCTTGAGATGCGACGGGAAGCCCGGGAATTCTTTCCCGACGATGAAGGGAAAGGATCCCTCTTCTCGAGCTACGAGGCGGAAACGGGGCTCCACTGGATGTGGGTGGGACCCTCGTCCTTCCTCTCGAGTGAGATGGGTATGTCGGAGAACTTCTTGACTTGCAGCAAGGGTGTGAAGGACCCTTTCGAAGTTCCAGAGGTTAGTTGTGATTAGCCTCGAGACGCCTCAGCCTCGAAAATGGGCCTCATCTCGCCTGGAGGGGAGAACCTCCTGGATTTTCTCGAGTTGCAACTTCCTCTCGAAGTAGGCCCCATGTCCCCTTGGGGAGGGTGTCATGCCCTCTTTTCTCCTCACTGCCAAAGGGTGGAGCCAAGCTCGCTCTGTCAGAGGTGCAAAAACAGCAATTGAATGGATTTTCAAGCTTTGCTAGGCTGCACCCTTTCAGGGCCCACTTTACTGAAACAGGTGCTCTGTGGCCCCTGGTTGGGTATGCAGGTTCACAAACAGGGTGAGATCCTGTCCAAGCCAAGAATTTTCCTGACAGACCTAGGCTCACTA
>NW_017193040.1:0-21151 GCF_001704415.2 Capra hircus
GCGCCACACGGAGAGCAGCCAGGCTCCCAGGTCCCCTGGCTGGGGTTTTCAGCCCCGCACACACGGAGGCTGATTCTTGGGTGCCAGAAAGTGTATGACAGACGTAGGTTCCCTAGCACTCTCCTCCCCAGCAGAGACATGTGCAGGTGTTTGGGGCCTGATCCTGCGTGTCTGGGTTCCTGCCCACAGCCCCAACTCAGGGGAAGCAGCCCCTGAGGCAAGACCTGCTGGAGGAGCCCTGCGCCCCCGCCTGATAGGCGAGTGCACAGCCAGCAGGGAAGCGAGCCTCCTCGGGGAAGAGGAGGCAGCAAGTCCCCGTCAAGCCTGAAATCCCTGCTTACACGAAGCTAAGTGCGACTCCAGTACGGCAGATCTCTAGCTCTGTTCAGAGGCCCGATCTGGCAGAGTTCCTGGCACCAAGATGCTCTGCCATAGGCGAGCCTTGCGCAGACTTGCCTTGCTTTAAGGCTCCCTCCCCAGGAAGGAGCAGGCTGTGTGAGGCTCGGAAACGCCACTGGCGCCTTCCTGGCTTCAGCTCTACCCCTGCCTTGCCTTTGCACTTAGGTCCCAAGCGTCCTTGAGGAGGGCTTAGGGGCTGGTGGGTTGCACACTGCCAAGGGCTCCAGCAGTGAAGCTCTGTCAGAGGGAAGCGAAGGGCAACAGCAGGGCTCCTTCAGCGGTTCCTTGGCCGCCCAGACAAAGCTCCGCACGGAGAGCACCAGGTTCCAAGGGCCCCTGGCTGGGTTTTGCATCCCCACACTCCAGAGGCTGACTCCGTGGGTGCCTAGAAAGTGTGTGAGAGACGTAGGTTCCTAGCACTCTCCTCCCCAGCAGAGACATGTGCAGGTGGTTGGGGCCTTATCCTGCGTGTCTGGGTTCCGCCCACAGCCTCAACTCAGGGGAAGCAGCCCCTGAGGCAAGACCTGCTGGAGGAGCCCTGCGCGCCGCCTGATAGGCGAGAGCACAGCCAGCAGTGTAGCGAGCCTCCTCGGGAGAAGAGGAGGCAGCCGAGCCCAGTCAAGAGGAAAGCCCTGCTTGCACGGAGCTAAGTGGGCCTCCAGTACGGCAGAGCTCTAGCTCTGCTCAGAGCCCCGATCTGGCAGAGTTTCTGGCGCGAGGCTGCTCGGCCGGGGGCTCGCCTTGCCCAGACTTGCCTTGCTTTTAGGCTCCCTCCCCAGGAAGGAGCTGTCTGAGCGAGCCTGGGAGACGCCACTGGTGCCTTCCTTGCCTCAGCTCCAATCCTGCCTTGCCTTTGCACATAGGTGCCAGGCGTCGTTGGGGAGGGCTTAGGGGGTGGTGGGTTGCACACTGCCAAGGGCTTCAGCAGTGAGAGCTCTGTCAGAGGGAAGGGAAGGGCAACTGCAGGGCTCCTCCAGCGGTTTCTAGGCCGCCTAGAATCAGCGCCGCACCGGAGAGCACCAGGCTCCCAGGGCCCCTGGCTGGGGTTTTCAGCCCCGCACACACGGAGGCTGATTCCTTGGGTGCCCAGAAAGTGTATGACAGACGTAGGTTCCCTAGCACTCTCCTCCCCAGCAGAGACATGTGCAGGTGTTTGGGGCCTGATCCTGCGTGTCTGGGTTCCTGCCCACAGCCCCAACTCAGGGGAAGCAGCCCCTGAGGCAAGACCTGCTGGAGGAGCCCTGCGCCCCCGCCTGATAGGCGAGTGCACAGCCAGCAGGGAAGCGAGCCTCCTCGGGGGAAGAGGAGGCAGCCCAGCCCCGTCAAGTTGAAAGCCCTGCTTGCACGGAGCTAAGTGCGCCTCCAGTACGGCAGAGCTCTAGCTCTGCTCAGAGCCCCGATCTGGCAGAGTTCCTGGCGCGAGGCTGCTCTGCCGGGGGCTAGCCTTGCCCAGACTTGCCTTGCTTTTAGGCTGCCTCTCCAGGAAGGAGCAGGCAGCAGGAGCCTGGGAGTCGCCACTGGCGCCTTTCTTGCCTCAGCTCCAATCCTGCCTTGCCTTTGCACTTAGGTCCCAGTCCTCCTTAAGGAGAGCTTAGGGGCTGGTGGGTTGCACACTGCCAAGGGCTCCAGCAGTGAGAATTCTGTCAGAGGGAAGGGAAGGGCAACTGCAGGGCTCCTCCAGCGGTTGCTTGGCCGCCCAGATTCAGCGCCACACGGAGAGCACCAGGCTCCCAGGGCCCCTGGCTGGGGTTTTCAGCCCCGCACACACGGAGGCTGATTCCTTGGGTGCCCAGAAAGTGTATGACAGACGTAGGTTCCCTAGCACTCTCCTCCCCAGCAGAGACATGTGCAGGTGTTTGGGGCCTGATCCTGCGTGTCTGGGTTCCTGCCCACAGCCCAACTCAGGGGAAGCAGCCCCTGAGGCAAGACCTGCTGGAGGAGCCCTGCGCCCCGCCTGATAGGCGAGTGCACAGCCAGCAGGGAAGCGAGCCTCCTCGGGGGAAGAGGAGGCAGCAAGTCCCGTCAAGCTGAAATTCCTGCTTACACGAAGCTAAGTGCGACTCCAGTACGGCAGATCTCTAGCTCTGTTCAGAGGCCCGATCTGGCAGGAGTTCCTGGCACCAAGATGCTCTGCCATAGGCGAGCCTTGCGCAGACTTGCCTTGCTTTTAGGCTCCCTCCCCAGGAAGGAGCAGGCTGTGTGAGGCTCGGGAAACGCCACTGGCGCCTTCCTGGCTTCAGCTCTACCCCTGCCTTGCCTTTGCACTTAGGTCCCAAGCGTCCTTGAGGAGGGCTTAGGGGCTGGTGGGTTGCACACTGCCAAGGGCTCCAGCAGTGAAAGCTCTGTCAGAGGGAAGCGAAGGGCAACAGCAGGGCTCCTTCAGCGGTTGCTTGGCCGCCCAGACAAAGCTCCGCACGGAGAGCACCAGGTTCCAAGGGCCCCTGGCTGGGTTTTGCATCCCCACACTCCCAGAGGCTGACTCCGTGGGTGCCTAGAAAGTGTGTGAGAGACGTATGTTCCCTAGCACTCTCCTCCCCAGCAGAGACATGTGTTTGGGAGGGCTTAGGGATCGCTGAGTTCCACACTTCCAAGGGCTCCAGCACTGAGAGCTCTGTCGACGGGAAGGGAAGGGCAACTGCAGAGCTCCTTCAGCTGTTGCTTGGCTGTCCAGACTCAGCGCCACATTGAGAGCACCATGCACCCAGGGCCCCTGGGTGGTGTCTGCAGCCAGCAGGCTGGCGACTCACTTGTGGTCTCCCATCATTTGCCTGAAATACATAGGTTCCCTAATGCTCTTCTCCCCAGCAGAGCTGTGTGCAGGTTGTTGGGGCCTGCCCTGCGTGTCTGGGTTCCCGCCCACAACCCCAGCTCAGGGGAAGTAACCCCTGAGCCAAGACCTGCAGGAGGCGAGGTATGGCTCCGCCTGGAAGCCGAGTGCACAGGACAAGTGGAAGGGAGCCTCCTCCGGGGAAGAGGAGGCAGCCCAGTCGCCTGCTGCTGCAAGCCTTGCTGGGGTGGAGCCGAGTGCGCCTCCAGTATGGCAGAGCTCCAGCTCCGCTGAGAGCCCTGATCTGGCAGAGTTCCTTGCGCGAGGCTGCTCTGCCTGGGGCGAGCCTTGCCCAGACTTGCCTGGCTTCTAGACTTCCTGCCCAGGAAGGAGCAGTCTGCACGAGGTTGGGAGACGCCACTGGCACCTTCCTGGCCTCAGCTCTGCTCCTGCCTTGCCTTTGCACCTAGGCCCCAGGCGTTCTTGTGGTGGCTTAGGGGCCGGTGGCTTCCACACTGCCAAGGGCTCCAACAGTGAGAGCTCTGTTCGAGGGAAATGAAGGGTATATTTGGAATGCAATCGTTTATCAGATGTGAGACCCACACCTTCACCCTGAACCCTCACCCCGAGCCTTACCCTCGCCCTCACCACACCCTCACCCTGAACCCTTACCCTCACCCTCACCTTGAAGCCTTACCCTCACCCTCACCCTAACCCTAACCCTCACGCCTCACCCCTCACCCTAACAAGTTGGGGGGCTGTTCTGCACACTGTAACCTTAACCCTTCCCTCACCCGACACCCTATCCACATCCTAACCCTAACCCACTTCATAGTCACGCCCTCAACCCTATACTTACCCTTGAAGTACGTACCTGCATCATCTTCGTTTTGGACACTTCCCATGCATAACAAAAGACAAGGTTGGAATGTTTCAAACATCGATCCAAGACCCATTATCCACATAAAAGGGATATAAATACTCTGATCACATCATTTAAATCTCTTGCATCACCAAAATACCTCTCCACCACGTATCCAATCGCCATTGATGGATCACATCTATCTCATACATTTTATAACTTAGCAATCAGATACGCACCCGTAATCTGGGTAATTATATACACAGGATATATTGATACCATAAATATTTCAACAAATTCCACTTTCTACGATGAGTTCAATCTTCACAAAAGTAGGATGAACGGCACCTGTTTCCACTAGGATCCATAGCATTGCACAAAGTGACAGTGAGCGTGAAAATCTTAATGATGACCACCGGAAAGAAGGTCAGCACGGCTGATATCACAGATTTTTCAGTGTTCCAATACGACTTCTACCCAAATCCATAAAGAAAGACATATGCATAGGAAACTACAAATTGAAAGCAAGTCTATTGAGATAAATATTGGACATCAATTGTATGAATCTTTAAGGCATCACTGCAGACATTCTTCAGACATTCTTCAAATTCATAGAATGACAACAAAGTATGGCTACGTACAATCCATTCGGTTTTATAAACCACTCATGAATAACCTCACAAGCCATTGAAAACCAGATGACACTTTCAAATAGCTTTCGATCTACAAACAAGGCTGTAAGACAGAAAGTTAAAATCGAAATACATGAACTAAATCCTCAATAGATATGAAAACATCCCTTGGTAGTGAAGTCGATTCACATTAGTTATTAGGGCTTTCATGCACAGATCCACGGGGCATATACAGAACCATTCCTCCAACAAAACTGAAGAATGACTTTAAAATCGCAAACAAAACATGAGTATATGTGTTCACACACTTCATGGAGCAAGGGTTTCTTCGATCTGAAAACTGGCGTCGATGAAGGACTGTGTGAAGAAGACTTCAAAGTCTATTTGGCAAACACAGCCTACGTTGGCTATATTTAGTCCTCAGATGAATGGAATGTCATGAGTACTGGGCGTTTCAAAGAAGCAGCCTGTGAAGCTGTGGACGCTTATTGGGATGCGTGGTATACCACATTCACACGTTTCAGTAGCATTGGTGCAAAAACGATACACTTCTCAGGGGAAGCTTCTACATGGACTCTTGGGATCAGAGCTCTAACTCATACACACATACTTTTCCTTTGAAAATGATCCTGCATGATAAGCAAACAAAACACTGGATGAACACCTAGACGGTGAGCTCTGTACTAAATGATTTGAAAGCCAGTAGATGGAATGAGCTGATGAGGAAGACTACAAACGAGTCATCTTCTTCAACTTGGTCAAACTGCTCATAGTCATACAAGTGAATGAAAAGTGGAGCCTGTTGTCATTCAATCTGTTGAAAAGAAAGAGAATAATACAACAAATTAGCAAATCTTATTTTCTTCATAAACATTATATTATTTCTGCACAGCTTTCTTACTGGCATGAATAGAATATCTGCAATAATCACTTGTCACAGTGAAATGGATTCACATTCGATATCGATTCACATCTAGAATTGATGCCATAGCTGTTTGATACTATTGCTTGAGTGAATGCAACTTATGTGACTTCACAAACTACAAACACGACTAACATAATAGGTATTAAAAAACCTTGAGTGACATGAGCGTGAAGACTTAGTAGAGTTGCTCTCAAGAATCATGATACTATTCTTCACTCCAGCCATAGGACTGGAATCTGTACATTAACACCCCTGCAAAAGAAACGGGAAGGATAGAATAATAATAAAGGAACTTCATAACTATATTCCTACTGTCAACATTCAACACTATGTTTTCTTTTCAACTGACTTTCATATTTGGTCTACTGTAACCTCTTCTGTGTTCATTTTATGCTAAACTTATTGCCAACAGTAAAATTACCATATGAGCTCTAATGAATTTTTTTACTTGCAAAGCTAGTGATAGAACCAAAGGCCAATATCTACATCAAACAGGAGGAATGGAATGGAAACTGTAAACAATTTGATGGAATAGCATTTCCGTGCTCCTATTCAGTCAAACGGACATTCCAAAGGATGTGATTTTTCTGAAAGTTTATTTCGGAAACTTGGAAGTGGATGACTGCAAACAATAAAACGAATAATATATTGATACATAATACGAATAATATACAGTGGGTCATTCTTTTTTCTATTCTGCCACAGCTAACTGACTGGAAGTCAGTTGTCGTAACTACTACTAACAGAAGACCCTCACCGATGAGTGAAGATATATAGGAAATCCATAATAGATCTAAAAACCGTCAAAGATAAAATGGTCATGAAAAATACAGTGACAGTTTAGTTGGTATAAGAAACAGGATGATTATGAAAGCAAAGCCAACAATCATGGATAGGCCATGGAAGCCCGTGGCTGTCACGAGTGTTGACTTGTATCCTTCATCTGAGGTTGTTAAAAGTGCGTGGTAAAATCCAGAGGTTTGCAGCAGTGGTAACCTCCTGAGCAGACTGAAATCCAAAGGGTTTCCAGAATATCCTGACGATTTCCATCTACTAGGCTGTGGTGAGCTCAAGCAATACATACTCCAGAGGACAGAAGACAGACGTCTACTGCACTTAGGGAGAAAGGGAATGTTGCTGCTCAGCCTAGTACAAGTGTAGAAGCAACACCTCGGTGATTCGATCTTTAAAGACTCCATACATATGAGAAAGACTGGTATGAATAATCCTTCAGAAGCGCCTTCTCAGACCTCCTCCCATCATAAGCACAAGCATAATGAAAACACTGAGTTTTCATGGGCTCACGCAAAATTAGACTCACTTATGACTTTGCTTTGAGAAGAGTTGAACTACTCATTGTTTAAGAGAAATGACCCTTTCTTCTCTGAAGACTTGTGAATCATTCATAGGGTGTGGTGAATAAACTACTTAAGGATCTAATCCATAAAAATGCGATAGGCTAAGCACAGAGATGTTTTTCTCCCTTTCTCAAGGATGGAACATTTTGTATTTGCACTGACTTTATGTCTTGACTTCATGTACAATTAGATATTGATTTTTTTAGTTGACATACAATAGGACTAAAAATATTGATATAATACTGATAACTCATGTTGGTATGTGTGGTTGTCACATAGGATTCACAGGAGATTTAGATTCACAGTTGTCAACGTAAAGGATGAATGCTATTTAGCTTCTTCGTGACTCTAGACCACGAATGAAGAGTTTTCCTCAACATATTTCACTGAGGGAAATACAAGGATGATAGGCATAATACTATGCTTCGACTCACGGATATCGAAGCATTGTTCACAATACAGATCTGATTTTCGAAATCAGGGTTCTTTCAGTGTCCTTGAACAGCATTTGTTTTTCTGGATACAGAAGAAAAAACTCATGAGTATCAAACTGGTTCCCAGAAAACATGTGTATGAATTGTTATCTTCCTGAACCAGGGATCAAACCCACATCACTTCCACCTCCTGCACTGGTAGGCAGAGTATTTCTTGATCAACTGCGCCACCTGGGAATCGACATACATTTCAAGGACCACTGCCATCAGCTTCTACTGTTCATGACCAAACTAGGAGAAACAACATTGGAAGAAGGACTCATAAGGGTACTCATAGGAAGTACTCATAAGTCAAGGAACCGTTCTACTGGGTCCTCTCGTTATTACTGGGACAAGTCAGTTCCTCCGATGATGATGGGTATAACTGAAAAATTATTACAAATGCATGGGATGCGATGTCTACATGATAAATGTGTTCCTCTTATACTATTGCTTCAGGGATGTCTACTTCCGCATGAACGACTGCACTACAAGGGATGCCTGCTATTCCAGCTCAAGCAACAGATAGTCAAGTGCAGATCATTGTCCTTTGTTGAAAATAATCAGCAGTTTGTCAACATAGGGAACATGCCGGAGGAACCTTGGGATGGAACTCTAAAAACAGGTTGGGCCTCTTTTTGCCAGGCCCTGCGATAAAATACAAATCAGAAAAAGAAAATAGCATCGGTTTTGTCAGGACTTCCTCATCTTTTCTTTCTCGGTAGCAGGAAGCAGACATTGAGGCCAGAGGACTGCAGGATTTCATTGTGAACTAACGTTGGGTGGGGTGGAGGCTCATCACTCTAGTAAGAATGTGGCTCACTAAAACGGAATTTCATTCACTTCATGGACATAGAGTTCTAGAATCCTTCATTAAGGAATTCAAGTAAGCTATATTTCCTTACACCTTCACAATCTCTTGGTTTACAAGAATGTCAATTGCTAGTCCAGCACTTATACAATGAGTGTTACAGGTAGTATGAGTGTATAAATGATGACGAGCAATGACAGGAAGTTTATTTATTCTCTGTTTGAATTCTTGATTTTTATATAATTTTTATAATATCCTTACAGATGTAAATATTTTAGTGACATGTATAAATACACGTTGAGTAGTGCTATGATAACTCATAGTGTTGCCACAATAAATATCATGGTTATTATGTGCTTTTCATATATTCCTTTGGAGATTCTCTTGCATTATACATATCATAAGATATTTAATAGTTTCCTAACTGTACAGTAGGTCCTTGTGGCTTCTTTTATATATGGTAATGTATTTGTTAATAATTCAAACAAAAACTGGTACACAAATATTCATAGTGACATTCACGATAGCTCAAAGTTAGAACTCATTCAAGTGTCCGTTGGTGGAGACTGAATATGCAACGCAAGGTATATTCAGAAGCTTGAACGGTATTCCACCATACAAAAAGTACATTAAATGGTGCTGCCACTCTGCAAGACATTACACAAATGACTCCAAAACGAACACGTGGAAGAAATACATAGTTCGATTCCAATTCATGCTATGTACCCAAAAGGATTGGGAAAGGGGCTGAAAAAAATGGATACTCCTTCCGTCATACTCACAACAGCATGATTCACACTGGCAAACAAACAGAAGCAATCGAAGTGTCCATGGCAGCCAATTCCATAAACAAACTGTGGTATACACACAATGGAATCTGATTCGGCCCTTCAAAGTCAGTAATTCTGACAATGCGACAATGTGGACAAACCTTATGGTCATTAGATTAAGTGAAATAAACCAGACCAAAAAAGACAAACGTTCTGTGATTCCGCTCATATGAGATATCCAAACAAGTCAAATCTGTCAGAAATAGCAGAAAGTGATTCCGACCGATCGAAAAGAGTTCATGTTTCATGGACCTCAGTTTCCCTTGGAAAAACTGACTTCCCATCATATCTCCAAAACCAATTAGACAAATAACTGGAAGCTATATCCAGTCAAATGAATGTAGACATAATGTTACAGTGTACACCAAACTCACTCAAACTTCTCAACAGACAAAAGGCAAAACTGTATCTGTGGCACCTCAGCTTAGCTTAAAACTGTATCTACGGTACCTCACTTCTGCTTATAAAATTAACAACAACAACAACACACTAAAGGCTATCCAAAAAAGGATAGAAAACACATATAACATCAACTTTAAAAAATTAGAAATTGAAACGGTGAAAAACTTATTCACAAAACTTAAACACAAGCCACAGGAAACTATATTTATAAAATAGATATCTGATAAAGGATTGTTCTCCAATATACCAAAAAATCTAGAACAATCTCATAAAATATGTATACACCTAAACACCTGGCCTACAAAAATATAAAGATAGTAAATAAGCCTATCAAAAAGACTCAAAACCACATAGCATTAGGAAATGACAAACTAAAATAACAGTGAGGTAGCACTGCACACCTATTAGATCCAGTCAACTCAAGAAAGGGGTAGGGCACAGCTTCTCCGGTGGCTCAGTGGTAAAGAATCTGCCTGACAATGCAAGACACTCTAGTTCGATCCCTTACCCCAGAAGATCCACAAGCCACAGAGAAACATAGCTGGATTTTTCCACAGCTAAACAAGGCTCACCTGTGACCTGAATCCTTCATGTCCAGCACTTACTAAACAGCTTTGAAAACATGTCCAGACAAAAAAGGATCGCATGATTATATACAACAGCTCGACTTGGAATCACTACAAACTTTCAAATATCAGGATGTCTTCAGTAGATGACAGTGTAAACAAATGGGGATACATGCAAAGTGAAGGGGAGCAAATGCTACCACAAAATATACCACCTCAGCATGAGGATTAGTTGGACCCAATTAACTTTTATTTTTTAGAGGACACATGATCATCTCTGAAACCCAAGTTCAAGACAGCTCTTCTGTGAGTCACATTTACCAGAGAAATCTCATTTCAAAGGAATCTCTCTATATGCCAGATAGAAGGATGAGACACAGTCTTTTGAAACTCTTTTTTCTTTTCTATCGATAGGGAAAGCTAAGCCGTAAATCTGCACAGCCACCATACCCTTCCTTTCCTTTGGTTGTATTTTTTTTAAATATTTGTTTCTGTTTTCATTTGGCTGCGCCAGGTCAACCTTCATTGAGGCAAGCCAGATATTTAGCTACAGCATGCAAATTCTCTGTTGTGGCATGGGAGATCTAGTTCTTGATCAGGAAATGAACCTGGGCCTCCTTCTTTGGAGTGTCCAGTCTCAGCCACTGGACCACCAGGAAGTGCCTGTTTTGTTTCAGATGAAGATGGAATCTAAGGTGATATCTTGGGCCATTTCAGTCACTGACTCAGTTTCCTGAGTTTGTCCAAAGCACGCACAAGGTGCACATTATTAAACTGGTTTGCAAAACAAGAAAAGGTTGTCTGCTACAACACTGTATGCTTACAAATATCTAAATGGTAAATGCATAGTATTGATTTTTCATTACTATGGGGGGAGAAAGAATGCAGGATTCATACATGTTACAACACGAATAAATATTCAAACCATCTTCAGTGAAAAAAAATCCACATAGAAAAGGCCACCCAGAACCCTTATTCACCATGTCTGCTTTCAATCCATCAAGTTTGTCCAAATAACTGAAAATCTCAGTAACACTCTAATAAAGAAAAAAGGATGAAGATGGAAACAAAAGATATATTCATACACTTGAACATTGCAAAGTGGAAGTGGGGCGGTGGATTACATTATAACGTAGATACCATATGATTCCTGATTTTGGAGATTATGTGCTGGTTCTGCAGAAGGTACCCATTTTGGATAAAACACATAGAGTCTTTTAGATGAGTGGCAAATGCTAGCACTTGTTCCCATTGCTAGGCATTTTCTGTACATTTTAAATGACTGGAAAGTATACTAGGTTTCAAAACAACCATGTCAATACCACAAAAGAAATTTAGAGTAGACAGGCAGGAAGCTTTCTGATACAGGCCAAGACTTACCCAGACGAAGTTCAAGGGAAGCTGCGATGCTCACTGCCCTTGAAGGAGTCCACGTGGAATGAAGAAGTACTGTGGGAAGTCTCTTAGTAACCACCATGTCTTGGTCCTCTGGATGACCTACTGCAGGAGAAACAGATGTTACAGATAAAACGTTCCACATCACTTCACAAAATGTTGTTAGACTACTTTCAGTAAAGCTGAATCATTTGGGATCAATTTACAATCATATAATAGACTACCATTTACAGTCAAAAATCACTTGCATTTCTAGACACTCATAACAATCAGAAAAAAAAATTAAGAAACTCCACTTAAATAAAACATCTAGCAACAAACTTAATCAAGAACATAAAAGACCAGTAGTCAGAAAACTAGAAAGCACTGATAAAGAAACCAAAGAAAACACAAATACACAGAAAACTATTCCACGCTCATGCACTGGAACAATGAGGAATTAAAAGGTCCATTCCAACCAAAGTCATCAACAAATACACGGACTGCAATCACAAAATAACATTCAATGGCATTTTCACAGAAATAGAAATATTCCTCATATTAGACTGCTACTGTTGACCAGGACCTTAAACGCCAAAAAGACTCTGAGAAAGAGGAACACAGCTGGAGGCATCTTCCTATCCCTCTTCAAACTACATCACGGAGCTGTAGTGACCACCACAGTGAGGAACTGGCAGGAACACAGACACATGGACTCCAGGAGAGAATAGAGAGCCCAGAAACGAACCCACATGTACATGGTCAGTTCCTGGAAAATCAAACCAGGAACGAGCAAAGAGGAAAGGACAGTCTTCTCAAGAAACAGTGACAGGAAAACGCCACCTCCACGGAAGAACATCAGTGTTCATCCTCTACATCATCTAACGCAAATCGAACTGAAAACCCACCGCTTTGCACACGGAGCTCTTTCCCCTGAGTCCTCCGAGATGGACCTCCAGTCAGCCCTCAGCTGGACACAGGAAACGTCTACTCCGTCCTCATTTTTCGCTCTTGCAGCGCTCCCTGCTGGTGGGCACTGAGCAACCCTGCTCCTCTCAGCCTGGATGCAGCCCTGTTATCCAGAAGCCTGAGCCCTGATGGTCCTGAGAGACAAAGCTCCCGCCAGCTGCTCACGGGGCAGAGCCTAAAGGCAAAGCGTCCTGCGCCCGCGGTCAGAGGGGGCTTTGGCGCCCCCTGCGGCCACAGGAGAAGAGACGGGCAGCCGGCGCTCACAGACCTCAGAGGGCTCACCCAGAAGCAGCTCTGCTGCGAGCACTCAGACTGGAAGCCCAAACTGAAATGGAGCAGAATAGCTCCATGACCCTCCGCAAAACATGGCTAAGGAACAATCAGAGCCTGTATGGAATGCAGCCATAAAAAGGAACACATGTGAGTTTGTTTCTAATAAAGGGGAGGGAAGTCAGTCAAAGAGAGAAAACATGGAATCTAGAAGGATGGTACTGACGAGTCTGTTCACGAGAGCAGCAATGGAGGTGCAGACATAGAGAACAGACTTACAGACGAGGGTGGGGAACAAGAGGAGAGGGTGAGATGAATGGAGAGAGCAGCATGGATGCAGGTACACCAACCTTTGTAAATAGACAACCAATGGGAATTGCTGTATGATTCAGGAACTCAAACTGGGGCTCAGTAGTAACCTAGAGAGGTGGGAATGCGTGCGAGGTGGGAGGGAGATTCCAGAGCAAGAGGACATAGGTACACCTATGGTCAATTCATGTGGATGTATGACAATCAACCAATATTGTAAGCAATGATCAATCAACTAAAAAGAAATAACTGTTTAAAAAATATGAACATACACACAAACTTTGCAACAAGGTAACTCCATTTTAAAAACTATTGAAATTTTAGAAAACTACAAACGTTCTACATGACCTTCGGTCTGGTGATCAGGTCTAACATACACAAAACAAGCCAACTTACCCAATTATGAATACAAATGAGTTAACACATTGCTCTTTATCAATTTCATACATTTACCCTTGTGGAGGACTTACTCGAGAGAACCAAAAGAAACTGCTAAATGAACCACGGACACCCACCCTGGCCAGGCAACAGAGAAAAGAAAACACTTGCAGGAGTCATCTCACAACAGGAGGTCCTGGGAAGGAACAAGGAACGAACAAGCTACACCAACCAGAATTCTGGAGAGGTCAGGAGATGGGAGGCTCCAGTTCAGAGGTCCTACCAACCTCCCAGGATGCACTTCGCTGGAATCCATCTCGGCTGAGTGATGCGTGTGCCCCCAAGAAGGATCCCAATTCAGAATGCCTGGCAAGAGACAAACCAGAAATGAACCCGATGACCATAAAACCTGAGAGTGCGAGCCACGTGACAGAGTGGTTCTCTCCGTTTCCCTCACCCTCCTGCCCTCCACCCCGCAGCCCTTCCAATGAAGCCTCTCGCTTGGACAGCACTCCTCTCCTCAGACAACTCATTGCCAGTTCAGACAAGAACTCACTCTCAAGCCCTGGAAGGAACCCCTTCCTTCATCAAAAGCAATATCCAGGAGAAAGAGCTTCCAAACGCTATCTTGCAGAGAAGGAAATCAGACAAGGCAATGGCAGCCCGCTCCAGTACCATTGCCTGGAGAATCCCACGGACAGAGGAGCCTGTAGGCTGCAACCCCGGGTCACTAAAGAGTCGGACACGACTTCACTGAGTGACTTCACTTTCACTTTTCACTTTCATGTACTGGAGGAGGACATGGCAACCCACTCCAGTGTTCTTTGCCTGGAGAATCCCAGGGACAGAGGAGCCTGGTAGCTGCTGTCTATGGGGTCGCGCAGAGTCAGGCACGACTGAAGCGACGTGGCAGCAGCAGCAGAGAAGGAAATGGCACCACCTGCAGTACTCTGGTCTCAGAAATCCTAGGACAGAGGAGCTTGGTGGCTACAGTCCAAAAGCAGGGCATTTCTGACGGGAGGAAACAGTCCCAGGGAAGCTGAGCTGCTCACCAAAGGCCCAGAGCTTTGGATAGCACACCAGAGCTGTGCTGAGGATTCCCAGCTGCCATGCCTCTTGATCCTGGCCTCTTTTCACTAGATACGTGTGTGGAAACTAGAATCTCAAATATGCCCTGTGGTTCCATAGTCAAAGAATCCACCTGCCAGTGCTGGAGATGCATGTGCATCCTAGGATGGGAAGATGCCACATCCTATGGAGCCCGTGTGCCACAACTGCCGAGCCTGTGCTCTAGATCCTGGAAGCCACGATGCCGAGTTCACATGCCGCAGCCACTGAAGCCCGTGAGCCTGTGCCCCTCAACAAGAGGACACACTGCAGTGAGAAGCCTGCAAACCACTCGTTATGGCCCATGCTCACCAAAACTAGAGAAAAGCCCACACACCAAAGATGCAACACAGCCAACAATCAATAACAACTCTTTTCCTAAACAAATGCACATCTGACAAAGAAACTGTACTCGAATTGTCCAAGAACACTAGAGCAAACAAGCCCATTCATAATTGGTAACGACTGAAATAGACACCTGGCCACTGAGGGTATACTGATAGTAACTATCATACAAAAACATACTCAAGATACTGGTGCGATGCACGCAGAGCCCCCTTTGAAAGACAATCTGACAGTTTTTTTTTTTTCAGTAACCACGTGGGACAAGCACTGAATTCTGTGTAATGACAAGCGGTGGAAGCCAGGTATCTTACCATTGGAAGGCAAAGTTCCAGATAAACAAAAGGAAACGTTACAATGTCCATGTCGTGGTGGATCAGGTTGGAGACATCATCACAAATTACCTTTAACTGAATATGTTCAAAGGTGAGCTGGAATACATGGAGATATATCTCCATGTATTGTCAGCTGAGCATATTGAGCTCCTACATGTATGTTTTAAATATCTTCTCTAATAAAAGGGAACAGGAAACATCTCCGATGGCCTGGTGGTAAAGAAGCTGCCTACCGATGCAGGGAACACGGGTTCAATTCCTGTGTAGAAGATTCCACACGCCCAGGGCAATGAAGCCCTTGAACAACTCTTGACGTTTGCATGCTCCAGAGCCCAAGTTCTGCACACAGAGAAAGCACTGCAATGAGAAGCCATGGCACAGCAACTAGAAGGTAGCCTCTGCTCACTACAACTAGACAAAGGAGCAATAAAGACCCAGCACAGTCAAAATAATGTCATGTTCAAAAAAGGACAGTTCTTTGAAGAAATGACTGAGACTAGGGTGCGACTGTAAATATATGAGCCAGGGTCATCTTCAATTATGAGAAATTAAAGAACTAAAGACAACTATCAGCTGTCCAAACGGATACAAAATGAATGACGACACAGTGTTATCTGTATACCACCAGCAAATAACAATCTGAAAGGGAATTGAAACAAACAATTCCCCTTCAATCATGTCACAATTAATAAAAGACTTTGTATGGATGGAATGAGGGATGACAAGACTGGCACACTGGAAATGATACATGATTGCTGAAAAATACCCTCAAGCCATGGACAGAGACTCCATAGCGATGACAAGACTTCAGTTGGCAATACCGTGAATGCATCTGCCATCTGAAATGAAGATTCAATATGAATTACAAAAGGCTGAAAGGTGGCTGCTAAACCACAAAAGATGCCAGCATTCTTGGCCTCCAGAGGAGAATTCAATCCAGGGCAAGTGACGAAGCTTGATGGCTCAGAGGTTTTCTGTGAAAAAGTTTGATTCAAGTAGAAAAGAGATCGGAGAGAGCTGCTGACGTAGACATTCAAAGGGGAAGAAAGAGTACCCCCTGCTAGTCTTTAGCCAGATGTATACAGCCACTAGCAGTCTGCTAAGGAAGAAAGACAATGTCTCAGAGAATGGCACCAGGCCCCTCACCCACAGCATGCATTGAGATCACATTGGCAGCAGATGATCATCCCAGGCCAGAAATGATGACATGAATCTTGAGAAAGGCAGATTCCAAGCATATATAGTTTCATTCACAGAGGTTAAGAGAACCAGGTATGAGTAAGACAAACCGGTTTGTCGAGTCGTTTCTGAGCCCTTAGGGGGAACTGACCTGAAGACATTAACATACCTTAAGACAAACATTTCCATAAGAACAATGCATGCTTAGTTCAAGGTTTGAGAAAAGTTACATTCAGGTGGAGCCAGGAGTTTGTCATGGCAACACAGAATTTTCAGAGAAACCTTCTTTTACATTTGTATCAAGATGGAGAAAAAAAAACCGCAGCCCTCTTTGGTCTCCTCCTGCCTCTTAAGAGAGAGAAAAAAACGTCTGACACTTGCAGTTTATTTTCTCTGTCTGGAGACCCCTGGCCTTCCTGCTGTTATCCTCTCCAGGCCTGTAGGAAGCAATCCACTCGGCTGCTTGGGAAAAGCGCGCGGGTCTGAGCTGTATGCAAAGGGGTGAAGCGGTAAAACCCTCGGCCCAAAGGCGAGGCTTTTCTGCGATCGCCATTTCAGTCGGCTCCGAGACTGCAAACAAAGGCAGAAGACATGGTTCCTGCTCCGCCAGTCCGAGTTCCCTTACCTGTGGTCCACAGCCCTGCGCTCTGCTCGCTGGATGCCAATCGACGGGGACCCAGGAGCCCACGAAACGAGCAGTCCCAGCTGCAATGGCGAGCCCTGAGAGCCACAACTGGGGACCCCTGGCCCCGAGGCGCGCCATGTTCACCCCGCCCAGACCCGCTCCCGTGAGCCGCGCCCCTGACAGCCGCCCAGGCTCGCCCCGCCCCCGACGGCGCACGGTGCGCCCCGCCCCACGCCCCTGCCAGGCCAGGCCCGCGGGACCGCGACTGCCTCCAGGGAAACACAAGGACAAGCAGATCCACCCCACCGAGACAACCCAAGCTTTTCTCAGCTCATCTGTCTATGATTTAGGGATAAGAAGCAAAGATGACCTAGGACAGCCATGATATTCTATAGAGCCAGACCTGGCGCGCAGAGGCTTGAAGAGGGCCGGGAGCGCTGCCTGAAACAGCAAGCCTCTGTAGCATAGCGGTTAGGCAGGCTGGTAAGTCAGGCAGACTAGGGTCTGTAGGTCAGGAGTTCAAGTCCCGGGTTAACTCTTTCCCTTTTAGGGGGCGGGGGACACAAGAGGCGGGGCTTAGACCAGAAAGTTTCTTTTGATTTTAGAGGTTTATTGTGAAGCTTAGGGTTAGGGTTCGGGCAACCCCAACTCGCTCGGGTTCGGGTTCGGGGTTAGGGTTAGAATTCGGGGAACCCCCCTCTTCTTAGAGTTCGGGTTTGGGTTAGGGTTCAGGTCAGGGTCAGGGTTCAGGTTACGGTTAGGGGCTTAAGTGAGCGCTAATGGGGCCCATAGTTCTTTATTAGCCTGCCCTGCGGGCCGAGGCTTGAAGAGTGCCTGGGAGCAGCATGAAACCGGGGGCTTTGTTAGCATAGCGGTTAGGCTGACGGCCGAGTAAACATGCAATCTGGCTTTGTGGGTCAGAAGTTCCAGTCCGGGCTTGCCTTTTTTGCTTTGAGCGGATGGGGGGACCGCAAGGGGCGGGGCTTAGGCCAGAAAAGTTTCTTTTTCTTTTAGAGTTTTATTGTTAGGGTTAGGGTTAGGGTTAGGGTGCCGGCATCCCCTCACTTGTTAGGGTTCAGGTTCAGAGTTCGGGTTACGGGAATCCCCTCCTTCTTAGGGTTTGGATTCGGAGTTCGGGTTAGGGTTCAGGGTTCGGGTTTGGGGTTTGGAGTTCAGGGTTTGGGGTTCGGGTTCGCGGTTCTCGTTTGGGGTTTGGGGGTTCCGATTAGGGGTTCAAGGTTCAGCTTAGGGGTTTGGGGTTTGGGGATCAGGTTATGGGTTCTCGGTTCAGATTAGGGGTTTGCAGTTGGGGTTTGGGGTTTGAGGATCGGGTTAAGGGTTTGGGGTTTGGGGCTCGCGGTTTGAGTTTGGGGCTTGGGTTTGGGGTTTGGGGATCAGGTTAGGGGTTCTCGGATTGGTTTAGAGGTTCGCAGTTGGGGTTTGGGGTTTGAGGTTAGGGTTAGGGTTTGGGGTTTGAGGTTCACGGTTGGGGTTGGGGATTTGGGATTCGGTTAGGGGTTTGGGGTTCGCGGTTTGGGTTTGGGGTTTGGGTTAGGGGTTCGCGGTTAGGATTTGGGGTTTGGGTTCGGGGTAGGGATTCTCGGTTCGGGTTAGGGTTGGCAGTTTAGGTTAAGGCTTAGGGGTTTGGGGTTTGGAGTTTGGGATTTGGGTGAGGGGTTCGGCGGTTTGGGGTTCCAGTTATGGGTTTGGGGTTTGGGTTGAGGGTTGGGGGTTGGGGATTAGGGTTCGGTTTCTGGGTTGACGGTTTGGGTTAGGGATTAGGGGTTTAGGATTTGGGTTTGGGGGTTTGGGGATTCGGGTTTGAGGTTCGGATTAGGGGGTTGAGTATGTGAGGTTTGTGGTTCGGGGGTCGAGATTTGAGGTTTGGGGTTTGGGGTTCAGGGGATTGGGTTCATGGTTTGGGGTTGGGGGTGTGAGGTGCAGTTTCGAGTTTTGCTGTTCGGGTTAGGAATTAGGGGTTGGCAGTTCGGGGTTCGGCTTAGAGGTTTGGGGTGTGCGGTTTTTGGATTTGAGGTTTGGGGTTCCGGTTAGGGGTTTGGGGTTTGGGGTTCGGGTTAGCAGTTTGGAGTTTGGGTTTGGGGGTTGGGGTTTCGGGGTTTAGGGTTCGGTTTTGGTGTTTGCGGTTTGGGATTGGGGTTTGGGATTTGGGGTTCAGGTTAGGGGTTTGCGATTCGGTTAGGGGTTTGGGGTTTCGGGTTCGGGGTGTGGGGTGGGGGTACAGGTTAGGGGTTTGGGTTCAGGGTTTGGGGTTCGGTTTAGGGGTGTGCGGTTTGGGTTTGGGTTTGGGGTTCGGGCTAGTGGTTTGGGGTTCCGGGGTTGGGTTCTGGATTGGGGTTCGGAGTTATGGATTCGGGGTTTGGCTACGTGTTTCAGGATTTGCGGTTCGGGGCTTGAGGGTCGGGGTTTGGGTTTGGGGTTTAGGGCTCGGGTTAGGGGTTTGGGTTAGGGTTAGGGGTTCACGGTACGGGTTAGGTGTTGGGGTTCGGAGTTTGGGGATTGGGTTAGGGGTTTTGAGTTCGGGTAAGGGGTTTGGAGTTCCCTGTTCAGGGTTTGGGGTTTGCGGTTGGGATAGGGGTTCAGATTCAGGATATGGGGTTTGGGGTTCGGGTTACCATGTTTGGGTATGTGGTTCGGGGTTTGGGGTATGTGGTTCATTGTTTGGGGTTTGAAAGCCCTCCTTGCAGGGAGCTAGGTGCGCCTCCAGTACGGCAGAGCTCTGGCTCTGCTCAGAGCCCCGATCTGGCAGAGTTCCCGTCGCGAGGCTGCTCTGCATGGGCGAGCCTTGCCCAGACTTACCTTGGCTTTTAGGCTCCCTCCTAGGAAGGAGCAGGCTGTGTGAGGCTGGGAGACGCCACTGGCGCCTTCCTGGCTTCAGCTCTTCCCCTGCCTTGCCTTTGCACTTAGGTCCAAGCGTCCTTGAGGAGGGCTCAGGGGCTGGTGGGTTGCACACTACAAGGGCTCCAGAAGTGAGAGTTCTGTAGGAGGGATCGAAAGGCAACAGCAGGGCTCCTTCAGCGGTTGCTTGGCCGCCCAGACTCAGCGCCACACGGAGAGCACCAGGTTCCAAGGGCCCCTGGCTGGGTTTTGCAGCCCCGAACACTCCAGAGGCTGACTCCGTGGGTGCCTAGAAAGTGTGTGACAGACGTAGGTTCCCCGCACTCTCCTCCCAGCAGAGACATGTGCAGGTGGTTGGGCCTGATCCTGCGTGTCTGGGTTCCGCCCACAGCCCAACTCAGGGGAAGCAGCCCCTGAGGCAAGACCTGCTGGAGGAGCCCTGCGCCCCGCCTGATAGGCGAGTGCACAGCCAGCAGGGAAGCGAGCCTCCTCGGGGGAAGAGGAGGCAGCCAGCCCCGTCAAGCTGGAAAGCCCTGCTTGCACCGGAGCTAAGTGCGCCTCCAGTACGGCAGAGCTCTAGCTCTGCTCAGAGCCCCCGATCTGGCAGAGTTCCTGGCGCGAGGCTGCTCTGCCGGGGGCTAGCCTTGCCCAGACTTGCCTTGCTTTTAGGCTGCCTCTCCAGGAAGGAGCAGGCAGCAGGAGCCTGGGAGATCGCCACTGGCGCCTTTCCTTGCCTTCAGCTCCAATCCTGCCTTGCCTTTGCACTTAGGTCCAGTCCTCCTTAAGGAGAGCTTAGGGGCTGGTGGGTTGCACACTGCCAAGGGCTCCAGCAGTGAGAATCTGTCAGAGGGAAGGGAAGGGCAACTGCAGGGCTCCTCCAGCGGTTGCTTGGCCCCCAGATCAGCGCCACACGGAGAGCACCAGGCTCCCAGGGCCCCTGGCTGGGGTTTTCAGCCCCGCACACACGGAGGCTGATTCCTTGGGTGCCCAGAAAGTGTATGACAGACGTAGGTTCCCTAGCACTCTCCCTCCCAGCAGAGACATGTGCAGGTGTTTGGGGCCTGATCCTGCGTGTCTGGGTTCCTGCCCACAGCCCAACTCAGGGGAAGCAGCCCCTGAGGCAAGACCTGCTGGAGGAGCCCTGCGCCCCCGCCTGATAGGCGAGTGCACAGCCAGCAGGGAAGCGAGCCTCCTCGGGGGAAGAGGAGGCAGCTTCCCCGTCAAGCTGAAAGCCTGCTTACACGGAGCTAAGTGCGCTCCAGTACGGCAGATCTCTAGCTCTGTTCAGAGGCCCGATCTGGCAGAGTTCTGGCCCAGATGCTCTGCCAGGCGAGCCTTGCCAGACTTGCCTTGCTTTAGGCTCCTCTCCAGGAAGGAGCAGG
>NW_017193041.1:0-9998 GCF_001704415.2 Capra hircus
CAACTGTAAAAGTTCCCCGACATACCCGTCTCCACTCGAGAGGAAGCACGAGAGTCCCGCCACATCCAGAGGAGCCCCCGTTTCCGCCTCCTTGCTCGAGAGACGGGTTCCTTTCCCTGCGTGTTCGGGAAAGAATTCCCGGCGTTCCTGTCGCATCTTAAGAGGAGGCACTCTCCACAGGAAAGGTGAGAGGAACTCCAGGGTCGTGCCACCATTCCCAGAGTCCTCCAGATGTCTCAGTCCATTCCAGGGAAACCTGTTTTCCCTGCACTGTTTCGACTTTCAAGCGAGGATCGACTCACACCACGGTGGCACGGGGACAGCCCTGTGGGAAAGCCTCGAGGGAAAGCCACAGATCCCTTTATCCACGCGAAGGGAAGCGCGACACTGCTGCTAGAGCTTGGAGGGAAAGCGCACGTGCATGCCCCCTCTCGAGACGAGGACTGACTCCCTTGGGCAGACTCCAGAAGTACCCCAAGATCCATGTCAGCACTGGAGAGGAATGCTCAGGTTACGGCACCGATTCCACACAAGATCTGGGCCCCGCATCGATGGGAGAGGAATCCCGAGAGGCCCCCGAGCAACTCGCATGGGGACTGGACTTTCCTGAGGCACCAGAGCGGGTCCCTGAGGTCCCCGTCGTAAGTCGAGAGCACCTGCCGCAACTCGAGAAAAATCCAGGAGGTTCTCCCCTCCAGGCGAAATGAGGCCCATTTCCGCTGAGGCGTCTCGAGGCTAATCACATCTAACATCTGGAACTTCCAAAGGGTCCTTCACACCCTTGCTGCAACTCAAGAAGTTCTCTGACATACCCGTCTCCACTCGAGAGGAAGCACGAGAGTCCCGCCCACATCCAGAGGAGCCCCGTTTCCGCCTCCTAGCTCGAGAGGGGGATCCTTTTCCTGCGTGGTGGGAAAGAATTCCCCGTGTTCCCGTCGCATCTCAAGTGGAGCGCTTGCCAGGGTCCAGCCCCGGTGGATCCAGGGAATTCGAAGGCTGGACGGGTTGGCGTGGAAAGACTTTGTTTGTTTATTAATGTAAGATTAGGTTAAGAAACTATAGTGTAATAAGAAGATTAAGTGGAGAGAGGGCTGAATAGCTTGGTTTTCACGGAAGGCCATTAAAATTCCAGACAAGTAATTTGCACCATCTACGTTGGGCCACCGGCGCCCGCTTGAATATCTAAGGGTGCCTCGCCTTAAGCTCCCTTTCCTGCGGGTCTTAACAGCCGGGGCAAGTAAGTAGACCTGGCGAGCCTCCGCGCCCCAGATGGAGATTCAGCCTGAAGTTAAAGTAAAGAGCAGAGAGAGGGAAGGGAGAGAAGAAGAGAGAGAGAGAGACATGGGGGGATCCAGAGTCCCAAGAAACTAGGCCGAGAGACTAGTTCGAGAAACTGGTCCAATCCTTTATTGTTCAGAAGGCTTTTATACTTTTGATAAAACATGGAGATCAATGGGTAACACAGAATTATGTAGCGTTCGCAGCGGCAGACTCTTTCTATACAATCATTTTGTATACAAAAGGTCTCTGGTGATTTACATTATCTTCTGGCCAAGAGGCTTGTTAACACTTTTTAGCTCTCTTCCTTAATGAATGTTAATTTTGTTTCCCCTGAAGTGTTTTTTTTAATTTGCATCTCCTTAAAGCATTAAAGTTACATCTCTATAGAACAAAGGTGCAGTGCGATAGAACAAAGGTGCAGTGGGATATAACAAAGAAGGTACTTAACTCGAGGATCTAATGTTGCTAATACTAGGTCTACTACTTGTTTTTCTATATACCAACTATATCTAAAAATAAAGGATATGAAAATTTGGCAGCAAACATTGACTCAACAAACGAAACTTATAATCAGTCCTATTCTAAAGATTTTGACTCCTCGGAAGCCCTACATTCCTAGGATGTTTTAAGCTTCCTGTGCCTCCTGCGGTCAGGAGGCCTCAAACAAACACACTTGCAGAGTCCTGCAGGCAGGCTAGAAAGCCATCGGAGGGGTTTTTTGGATTGAAACACTCTTTCAAATGCAGAAGACTAAAGCCCTGAATTGACTTTTTCCAGAAAATGTCAGAAGAGTGGAAAAGCAGAGCACAAAAGCAGGCAGATTTTTGTTGGGGTACATGCTTAGGAATTTCCAGAGGGGCCCCTGAAGTCTGAGCACGCCTTGCGTATGTCAGCTTCCTTCCTCATGACCTTGTCACGGGCGGGATTCCTCACAAAGGCTTCCGGCAGGCGCTCTCCCACAGGAAAGGCGAGAGGAACTCCAGGGTCGTACCACCATTCCCAGAGTCCCCCAGATGTCTCAGTCCATTCCAGGGAAACCTGTTTTCCCTGCACTGCCTCGACTTTCAACCCAAGGAACGACTCACACCACGGTGGCACGAGGAACAGCCCCGTGGGAAAGCCTCGTGGGAAAAGCCTCCTGGGAAAGCCTCGAGGGAAAGCTACAGATCCGTTGATCCACGCAAAGGGAAGCGCGACACTGCTGCTACAGCTCGGGAGGAAAGCGCACGTGCATGGCCCCGACTCGAGACGCGGACTGACTTCCCTGGGGAGACTCCAGAAGTACCCCAAGATCCATGTCAGGGCTGGAGAGGAATCCTCAGATTCCGGCATCGACTACACCACAAGGTCTTAGGCCCCGCATCGACGGGAGAGGAATCCCTGAGAGGCCCCCGAGCAATTCGCATGGGGACTGGCATTTCCTGAGGCCACCAGGGCGGTCCCTGAGGTCCCCGTCTTAAGTCCACAGTACCTGCCGCAACTCGAGAAAATCCAGGAGGTTCTCCCCTTCAGGCGAGATGAGGCCCATTTCCCCTGAGGCGTCTCGATGCTAATCACACCTAACCTCTGGAACTTCCAAAGGGTCCTTAACACCCTTGCTGCAACACAAGAAGTTCCTCGACATACCCGTTTCCAATCGAGAGGAAGCACGAGAGTCCCACCCACATCCAGAGGAGCCCCGTTTACGCTTCATAGTTCCAGAGGAGGGATTCTTTTCCTGTGTGGTCGAGAAAGAATTCCCGGCGATCCCGTCGCATCTCAAGTGGAGGCGATCACCACAGGAAAAGGCGAGAGGAACTCCTGGGTCGTGCCACTATTCCCAGAGTCCCCCAGATGCTCAGTCCCATAACAGGGAAACCAGTTATCCAGGCACTGCCTCGACTTTCAAGCCGAGGATCGACTCACACCACGGTGGTACGTGGGACAGCGCTGTGGAAAAGCCTCGTGTGAAAGCCTCCTGGGAAAGCCTCCAAGGAAAGCCACAGATTCCTGGATCCACGCGAAGGGAAGAGTGACACTGCTGCTACAGCTCTGGAGGAAATTGCACATGCATGCCCCCAATAGATATGAGGACTGACTCACCTGGGAGACTCCAGAAGTACCCCAAGATCCATGTAAGCACTGGAGAGGAATCCTCAGTTCCGGCACCCACTCCACACAAGGTCTTATGCCCCGACATAGACGGGAGAGGAATCCCGAGAGGCCCCCGAGCAACTCGCATGGGGACTGGCCTTTCCTGAGGCCACCAGAGCGGGTCCCTGAGGTCCCCGTAGTAAGTCGAGAGCACCTGCTGCAACTCGAGAAAATCCAGGAGGTTCTCCCCTCCAGGCGAGATGAGGCCCATTTCCGCTGAGGCGTCTTGAGGCTAGTCACACCTAACCTCTGGAACTTCCAACGGGTCCTTCACACCCTTGCCGCAACTCAAGAAGTTCCCCGACATACCCGTCTCCACTCGAGACGAAGCATGAGAGTCCCGCCCACATCCAGAGGAGCCCCGTTTCCGCCTCCTAGCTCGAGAGGAGGGATCATTTCCCTGCGTGGTCGGGAAAGAATTCCCGGCGTTCCCGTCGCATCTCAAGAGGAGGCGCTCACCACAGGAAAGGCGAGAGGAACTCCAGGGTCATGCCACCATTCCCAGAGTCCCCCAGATGTCTCTGTCGATTCCAGGAAAACCTATTTTCCCTGCACTGCGTCGACTTTCAAGTCGAGGATCGACTCACACCACGGTGGCACGTGGGACTGCCCTGTGGGAAAGCCTCGTGGGAAAAGCCTCCTGGGAAAGCCTCGTGGGAAAGCCTCGAGGGAAATCCACAGATCCCTTGATCCACTTGAAGGGAAGCGCGACACCGCTGCTACAGCTCGGGAGGAAAGCGCACGTGAATGCCCCCACTCGAGACGAGGACTGACTCCCCTGGGGAGACTCCAGAAGTACCCCAAGATCCATGTCAGCACTGGAGAGGAATCCTCAGGTTCCGGAACTGACTCCACACAAGGTCTTAGGCCCAGTACCGACGGGAGAGGAATCCCGAGAGGCCCCCGAGCAACTCGCATGGGAATGGCCTTTCCTGAGGCCACCAGAGCGGATTCCTGAGGTCCCCGTCGTAAGTCGAGAGCACCTGCCGCAACTCGAGAAAATCCAGGAGGTTCTCCCTCCAGGCGAGATGAGGCCCATTTCCGCTGAGGCGTCTCGAGGTTAGTCACACCTAACCTCTGGAACTTCCAACGGGTCTTCACACCCTTACTGCAACTCAAGAAGTTCCCCGACATACCCGTCTCCACTCGAGACAAGCACGAGAGTCCCGCCCACATCCAGAGGAGCCCCGTTTCCACCTCCTAGCTATAGAGGAGGGATCCTTTCCCTGCGTGGTCGGGAAAGAATTCCCGGCCCTCCCGTCGCATTCCAAGAGGAGGCGCTCTCCACAGGAAAGGCGAGAGGAACTCCAGGGTCATGCCACATTCCCAGAGTCCCCCAGATGTCTCAGTCCATTCCAGGAAACCTGTTTTCCCTGCACTGCGTCGACTTTTAAGCCGAGGATCGACTCACAACACGGTGACAGTGGGACAGCCCTGTGGAAAGTCCTCGTGGGAAAGCCTCGTGGAAAGCCTCGAGGGAAAGCCACAGATCCCTTGATCCACGCGAAGGGAAGCATGACACTGCTGCTACAGCTCGGAAGGAAAGGGCACGTGCATGCCCCCCACTCGAGAGGAGGACTGACTCTACTGGCGAGACTCCAGAAGTCCCCCCAGATCCACGTCAGCACTGGAGAGGAATACTCAGGTTCGGCACCGGCTCCACACAAGATCTTAGGCCCCGGCATCGACGGAGAGGAATCCCGAGAGGCCCCCGAACAACTCGCATGGGACTGGCCGTTTCCAGAGCCCACCAGAGTGGGTCCCTGAGGTTCCCCGTCGTAAGTCGAGAGCACCTGCCGCAACTCGAGAACATCCAGGAGGTTCTCCCCTCCAGGCGAGATGAGTGCCATTTCCGCTGAGGCATCTCGAGGCTAATCACACCTAACCTCTGGAGCTCCAAAGCGACTTCACACCCTTGCTGCAACTCAAGAAGATCCCCGACATACCCGTCTACACTCGAGAGGAAGCACGAGAGTCCCGCCCACATCCAGAGGAGCCACCGTTTCCGCCTCCTAGCTCGAGAGGAGGATCCTCTCCCTGCGTGGTCGGGAAACAATTCCTGGCGTTTCCGTCGCATCTCAAGAGGAGGCGCTCTCCACAGGAAAGGCGAGAGGAACTCCAGGGTCGTTCCACATTCCCAGAGTCCCCAGGATGTCTCAGTCCATTCCAGGGAAACCTGCTTTTCCTGCACTGCCTCGACTTTCAAGCGAAGATCGACTCACACCACGGTGGCACGTGGGACAGCCCTGTGGGAAAGCCTCGTTGGAAAGCCTCGAGAGAAAGCCACAGATCCCTTGATCCACGCGAAGGGAAGCGTGACACTGCTACTACAGCTCGAGGGAAAGCGCATGTGCATGCCCCCACTCGAGACGAGGACTGACTCCACTTGGGAGACTACAGAAGAACCCCAAGATCCATGTCAGCACTGGAGAGGAATGCTAAGGTTCCGGCACCGACTCCACACAAGATCTTATGCCCCGACATAGACGGGAGAGGAATCCCGAGAGGCCCCGAGCAACTCGCATGGGGACTGGCCTTTCCTGAGGCCACCAGAGCGGTCCCTGAGGTCCCCATAGTAAGTCGAGAGCACCTGCAGCAACTCGAGAAAATCCAGGAGGTTCTCCCCTCCAGGCGAGATGAGGCCCATTTCCGCTGAGGCATCTCGAGGCTAATCACACCTAACCTCTGGAACTTCCAAAGGGTTCTTCACACCCTTGCTGCAACTCAAGAAGTTCCCCGACATACCCGTCTCCACTTGAGAGGAAGCACGAGAGTCCCGGCCACATCCAGAGGAGCCCCGTTTCCGACTCCTAGCCTGAGATGAGGGATCCTTTCCCTGCTTGGTCGGGAAAGAATTCCCGGCGTTCCCGTCGCATCTCAAGAGGAGGCGCTCTCCACAGGAAAGGCGAGAGGAACTCCAGGGTCGTGACACCATTCCCAGAGACAACCAGGTGTCTCAGTCCATTCCAGGGGAAAACTGTTTTCCCTGCACTGCTCGACTTTCAAGCGACGATCGACCTACACCACGGCACGAGGGGGGCGAGGAAAGAAAAGCTCTAAGGCGAGGGAAAAGCCACAGATCCTTGATCCACGCGGGAAGCGTGACACTGCTGCTACAGCTCGGAGGAAAGCGCACGTGCATGCCCCCACTCGAGACGAGGACTGAGTCCTGGCTAGACTCCAGAAGTACCCCAAGATCCATAGCACTGGAGAGGAAATCAGCACCGCACGCGCCGCAGCATCGACGGGGAGAGGAATCCCGCCCCGAGCGTGGGGAATCTTCCCTGAGCCACCAGAATGGTCCTGAGGTCCCCGAAAAAACGAGAGCACCTCGCAACTAGAACATCCAGAGGTTCTCCCCTCCAGGAGAGCGAGATGCCATTTCCGCTGAGGCATCTCGCTAATCACACCTAACCTCTGGAGCTTCCAAAAGGTCCTTCGCACCCTTGATGCAACTCAGGAAGTTTCCCCCCCGTCTCGAGAGAAGCAGGAGAGTTCTGCCCACATCCAGAGGAGCCCGTTTCCGCCTCCTAGCTCGAGAGGAGGATCCCTTTCCTGCGTGTTCGGGAAAGAAATCCCGGCGTTCCCGTCGCATCACAAGGAGACGCTCTCCACAGGAAACGCCAGGTCGACACCATTCCCAGAGTCCCCAGATGTCTCAGTCCATTCCAGGGAAACTTGTTTTCCCTGCACTGCTTCGACTTTAAAGCCGAGGATCGACTCACACCACGGTGGCATCGTGGGACAGCCCTGTGAGAAAGCCTCGTGGGAAAGCCTCAAGGGAAAGCCACAGATCTCTTGATCCACGCGAAGGAAGAGTGACACTTGTGCTACAGCTCGGGAGGAAAGCGCACGTGCATGCCCCGCTCGAGACGAGGACTGACTCCCCTGGGGAGACTCCAAAAGTACCCCAGGATCCATGTCTGCACTGGAGAGGAATGCTCAGGTTCCGGCACGGACTCCATACAAGATCTTAGGCCCTGGCATCGACGAGAGAGGAATCCCGAGAGGCCCCCAATCAACTCGCATGTGGACTGGCCTTTCCTGAGGCCACCAGAGCGGGTCCCTGAGGTCCCCGTCGTAAGTCGAGATTGCCTGCCACAACTCGAGAAAATTCAGGAAGTACTCCCCTCCAGGCGAGATGAGGCCCATTTCCCAGAGGCGTCTCGAGGCTAATCACACCTAACCTATGGAACTTCCAAAGGGTCCTTCACACCCTTTCTGCAACTCAAGAAGTTCCCTGACATACCCGTCTCCACTCGAGAGGAAGCACGAGATTCCCGCCCACATCTAGAGGAGCCCCGTTTCCGCCTCCTAGCTCGAGAGGAGGGATCCTTTCCCTGTGTTTTCGGGAAAGAATTCCCGGCGTTCCCATCGCATCTCAAGAGGAGGCCCTCTCCACAGGAAAGGCGAGCGGAACTCCAGGGTGTGCCACAAATCTGATAGTCCCCCAGAGATCTCAGTCCATTCCAGGGAAACCTGTATTCCCTGCACTGCCTCGAGTTTCAAGCGAGGATCGACTCACACCACGTTGGCACGTGGGACAGCCCTGTGGAAAAGCCTCGTGGGAAAGCCTTGTGGAAAAGACTCGAGGAAAAGCCACTGATTCCTTGATCCACTCGACGGGAAACATGACACTGCTGCCCCATCTCGGGAGGAAAGCGCACTTGCATGCCCCCAAACGAGACGAGGACTGACTCCCCTAGGGAGACTCCAAAAGTACCCCAAAATCCATGTCAGACTGGGGAGGAATGCTCAGGTTCCGGCACCGACTCTACACAAGGTCTTAGGCCCCGGCATCGACGGGAGAGGAGGCCCTAGAGGCCCCCGAATTACTCGCATGGGGACTGGCCTTTCCTGAGGCCACCAGAGCGGGTCCCTGATGTCCCCGTCGTAAGTCGAGAGCACCTGCCGCAACTCGAGAAAATCCAGGAGGTTCGCCCCTCCAGGCGAGATGAGGCCCATTTCCGCTGAGGCGCCGCGAGGCTGATCACACCTACCCTCTGGAACTTACAAAGGGTCTTTCACACCCTGGCTGCAACTCAAGAATTTCCCCGACATACCCGTCTCCACTCGAGAGGAATCACGAGAGTCCCGCCCTCATCCAGAGGAGCCCCGTTTCCGCCTCCTAGCTCGAGAGGAGAGATCCTTCCCCTGCGTGGTCGGGAAAGAATTCCCGGCATTTCCGTCGCATCTCAAGAGGAGGCACTCTCCACAGGAAAGGCGAGAGGAACTCCAGGGTCGTGCCACCATTCCCAGAGTCCCCCAGATGTCTCAGTCCATTCCAGGGAAACCTGCTTTCCCTGCACTGCCTCGACTTTCAAGCCGACGATCGACTCACACCACGGTGGCACGTGGGCAGCTTTGTGGGAAAGCCTCGTGGGAAAGCATCGTGGGAAAGCCTCGAGGGAAAGCCACAGATCTCTTGATCCACGCGAAGGGAAGCATGACACTGCTGCTACAGCTGGGGAGGAAAGCGCACGTGCATGCCCCAACTCAAGACGAGACTGACTCCCTTAGGGAGACTCCAAAAGTACCCCAGGAACCATGTCAGCACTGGAGTGGAATCCTCCGGTTCCTGCACCTACTCTACACAAGGTCTTAGGACCCAGCATCGACGGGAGAGGAATCCCGAGAGGCCCCATGCAACTAGCATGGGACTGGCCTTTCCTGAGGCCACCAGAGCGGGTCCCAGAGGTCCCCGTCGTAAGTCGAGAGCACCTGCCGCAACTAGAGAAAATCCAGGAGGTTCTCCCTTCCAGGCGAGATGAGGCCCATTTCCGGTGAGGCGTCTCGAGGCTAATCACACCGAACATCTGGAATTTCCAAAGGGTCCTTCACACCCTTGCTGCAACTCAAGAAGTTCCCCGACATACCCGTCTCCACTCGAAAGGAAGCACGAGAGTCCGGCCCACATTCAGAGGAGCCCCGTTTCCGCCTCCTAGCTCGAGAGGAGGGATCCTTTCCCTTCGTGTTCGGGAAAGAATTCCGACGTTTCCGTCGCATCTCAAGAGAGGTGCTCTCCACAGGAAAGGCGAGAGGAACTCCAGGGTCGTGCCACCATTCCCAGAGTCCCTCAGATGTCTCAGTCCAATTCAGGGAAACCTTTTTTCCCTGCACTGCCTCGACTTTCAAGCGAGGATCGACTCTCACCACGGTGGCACGTGGGACAGCCTTGTGGGAAAGACTCGAGGGAAAGCCTCTTGGAAAGCCTCGAGGGAAAGCCACAGATCCCTTGATCCACGCGAAGGGAAGCCTGACACTGCTGCTATAGCTGGTGAGGAAATCGCACGTGCATGCCCCCACTCGAGACGAGGACTGACTCCCCAGGGGAGACTCAGGACGTACCCCAAGATCCATGTCAGGACTGGAGAGGAATCCTCAGGTTCCGACACCGACTCCACACAAGGTCTTAGGACCCGGCATCGACAGGAGAGGAATCCGAGAGGCCCCCGTGCAACTCGCATGGGGAATGGCCTTTCCTGAGGCCACCAGAGCATGTCCCTGAGGTCCCCGTCGTAAGTGGAGAGAAACTGCTGCAACTCGAGAAAATCCAGAAGGTTCTTCCCCTCCAGGCGAGATGA
>NW_017193042.1:0-9996 GCF_001704415.2 Capra hircus
AGACTCCCAGAAGTACCCCCAAGATCCATGTCAGCAACTCAGAGGAATCTTCTTCCAGCACAACCAGAGGTTCTAGGCCCCAGCATAGACTGGAGAGGAATCCCAGAGAGCCCCCGAGCAATTCGCGTGGGGACTGGCCTTCCTGAGGCCACCAGAGCGGTCCCTGAGGTCGCCCGTCGAAAGTCGAGAGCACCTGCCGCAACTCGAGAAAATCCAGGCGGTTCTCCCCTCTGGCAACATGAGGACCATTTCCACTGAGGCGTCTCGAGGCTAATCACACCTAACCTCTGGAACTTCCAAAGGGTCCTTTACACCCTTGCTGCAAATCCAGAATTTCCCGACATAGCCGTCTCCACTCGAGAGGAAGCACGAGAGTCCCGCCCACATACAGAGGAGCACCGTTTCCGCCTCCTAGCTCGAGAGGAGGGATCCTTTCCCTCCGTGGTCGGGAAAGAATTCCCGGCGTTCCCGTCGCATCTCAAGAGGAGGCGCTCTCCACAGGAAAGTCGAGAGGAAGTCCAGGGTCGTGCCACCATTCCCAGATTCGCCAGATGTCTCAGTCCATTCCAGGGAAACCTGTTTTCCTTGCACTGCGTTGACTTTCAAGCCATCGATCGACTCACACCACGGTGGCACGTGGGATAGCCCTGTGGGAAAGCCTCGTGGAAAGCCACAGATCCCTTGATCCAGGCGAAGGGAAGCATGACACTGCTGCCACAGCTCCGGAGGTAAGCGCACGTGCATGCGCCCACTCAAACGAGGACTGACTCCCTGGGGAGACTCCAGAAGTACCCCAAGATCCATGTCAGCACTGCAGAGGAATCCTCAGGTTCCGGCACCGACTCCACACAAGGTCTTAGGCCCCGGCATCGATGGTAGAGGAATCCCGAGAGGCCCGAGCAACTCGCATGTGGACTGGCCTTTCCTGAGGCCACCAGAGCGGTCCCTGAGGTCCCCGTCGTAAGTCGAGAGCACCTGCCGCAACTCGAGAAAATCCAGGAGGTTCTCCCTCCAGGCGAGATGAAGCCCATTTCCGCTGAAGCGTCTGGAGGCTAATCACACCTAACCTCTGGAACTTCCAAAGGGTCCTTCACACCCTTGCTGCCACTCAAGAAGTTCCCCCGACATACCCGTCTCCTCTCGATAGGAAGCACGAGGGTCCCGCCACATCCAGAGGAGCCCCTTTCCGCCTCGTAGCTCGAGATGTGGGATCCTTTCCCTGCTTCGTCGGGAAAGAATTCCGGCGTTCCCGTCGCATCTCAAGTGGAGGCGCTCTCCACAGGAAATGCGAGAGGAACTCCAGAGTCGTGCCACCATTCCAAGAGTCCCCTAGATGTCTCAGTCCATTCCAGAGGAACCTGTTTTCCCCTGCACTGCCTCGACTTTCACGCCGAGGTTCGACTCACACCTCGGCGGCATGTGGGACAGCCCTCTGGGATAGCCTCGTGGTAAAGCCTGGAGGAAAAGCCACAGATCACTTGATCCACGCGACCGGAAGCGTGACACTGCTGCTACAGCTCGGGAGGAAAGCGCACGTGCATGCCCCATTCGAGACGAAGACTGACTTCCCTGGGGGGGCTCCAGAAGTACCCCAAGATCCATGTCAGCACTGTAGAGGAATCCTCAGGTTCCTGCCCCCAACTCCTCACAAGGTCTTTTTTTTTTCTTTCCTTTTTACTCTTTTCTTTGCATTTATTTAAACACAGTTCTCAAAACTTTTGAGTGAAATTGGGCCTCCTTTGGTAAGCAAAGAACCTGAAAGTAGTATTTAAAAAATGAACAGGCAAAGTCTTCAGATCATCCACAACACAGGTGTAGTGTTCCCTTCTTTTTTCTCAAAACTCTGAAGCACCCAGTTTTTCCATATAGTCTTAAAAGCTAGAAGAACAAGAGTACATTTGTGGTGGAATATTATTTTCACTTGCTGATTACTAATTGAAATACCATTATCCCCTTCTAACAGCTTTAAGAAATAGCCTTTTTAAGGCATACATTGTGCAACTCATCTTATTCCCTGCTATGTATAATACAGATTACATAAAGGCTGTCAAAGTCACATTTATATAAGCATTAAGCATTTGCTGTATTGAAAGATCTTTAGTTTTTAACACTAGCAGTATAGAGTTACAGAGCGTAATTTTTATCACTTAACTGCAGGTATATTAAGTATGGTATGTTTCATGGACTCGAGGAAAACGGGCATTTTTTTCTTTAATTTACTACTGACAATCTAATCAGAACAGTTCTCCTAAGCATTGATATGTTAGAAAGAAAAGTAAAAACCAAACGTTATTGTTGCTTTTTGCCATTTGGTAGCATTTTACACACAGGCTTCAATCTTCAGAATACCCTGTATTCAGTAGAAAAACCATTTAAATGAAGTTCTGTACAATAGAAACTTCTCAGCAGTCAAAATTTTAGACTGTAAAAAAATACATGTAAAACATACTTTTCTGAAAACACTTAACTTTGAACAAAGCACCGAACTACACAAATGCAGAATGAAAACAGCATTTCAACTCCACCAAAAGTAGTCATCATAAAAGGTGTAAAAGTCACCTAACTTCACCAGGCACTGTTCACTTTTTAAACAGGAGACAATAAAAAATATTGTCCACAAACAATATCCCAACTCTAGGGCAGGTTTCAGAAAGTCTTCATCTTCATGCTTTAATAGCGACGAGGTGAGTATGATCGAGATCTGGAACGTGATCTGTATCCTCCACGACTATAGTAGGGAGAAGGTGACCGTCTTCTGTATTTCTGATCCCTGTCTTGAGCAGCTCTCCATCCTCCTCCTCCTCCTCCTCCTCCTCCTCTGTACGATCTGCTGTAATAGTCCCGATCATCATAGCCTCGATCATATCC
Source organism: Capra hircus (assembly GCF_001704415.2). Taxonomy (NCBI): domain Eukaryota; kingdom Metazoa; phylum Chordata; class Mammalia; order Artiodactyla; family Bovidae; genus Capra; species Capra hircus. The sequence goes on from NW_017193042.1 coordinate 2,869, forward strand.
TCTGTCATAGTAATCTCGACGGCGTGAGCTGCCATAGGTAGGTCTCCCCATGTAAATTCCTGCTGTTGGAGTATGTGGTCTTTTCGTTATGGAGAAGTCAACTCTGATCCTACATCCATCAAGCTCCATTCCATTGGCACGCTCTTTTGCTTCCTTGGCATCATCTACATTTTCAAAGTATACAAAGGCAAATCCTCTTGAACGTCTAGACTGCTGGTCATATACAATAGATACATCAGCAATTGGGCCATATTTAGAGAACATTTCTCTTAGATCTCTTTCTGTAGTATACAAGCTCAATCCAAATACTCCAAGACAACAGTTAGGATCAGGATTTGCCCGATTCCCAACATGACGCCAGCGAGTAGACATGGGAGAATGACTGTGGCTATGCCGTCTTCGATAATCTCTGCTGTAAGATCTGCTACGAGATCTTCTATGGGACCGGGACCGAGATCGTGACCTTGTATAATGCCTCCGAGAACTTCTTCTGGATCTAGACCTAGATTCCGATCTGGACCTGGACTTTGATCTGGAACGCCTGGAATCTTCCTTGGAGCGAGACCTTGCAGGGGTATGACTTGCAGATTTCCCAGATCCATGAGCACTTCCGCTTCTGGAAGCAGAACGGGATTCCCCCTCGCCGTAGTTCTCCTCGCCGCTGTCGCTCATGACTTTCACTGCTGTCGCCGCTCGATGTGCTTCAATCGAAGCTGCCAACCTCTCGCACCTTCAGTGTAGAGGCTCCGCCGCAGCCTCACACCACACACCGGTGCCCCAGGCACTGAGAACCGAAACGCTCCGCGCCGCCTCCGCTCGGGCTCTCCACACAAGGTCTTAGGCCCCGGCATCGACGTGAGAGGAATCCTGAGAGGCCCCCTAGCAACTCCCATGGGCACTGGCCTTTTCTGAGGCCACAGGAGCGGGTCCCTGAGGTCCCCATCCTAAGACGAGAGCACCTGCTCCAACTCAAGATAATCCAGGAGGTTCTCCCTCCAGGCGAGATGAGGCCCATTTCCCCTGAGGCATCTCGAGGCTAATCACACCTAACCTCTGGAACTTCCAAAGGGTCTTTGACACCCCTGCTGCAAGTCAAGAAGATCACCGACATACCCGTCTCCACTCGAGATGAAGCACGAGGGTCCGCCCCACATCCAGAGGAGCCCCGTTTCCGCCTCGTATCTAGAGAGGAGGGATCCTTTCCCTGCGTGGTCGGGAAAGAATTCCTGGCGTTCCCGTCGCATCTCAAGAGGAAGTGCTCTCCACAGGAAAGGCCAGAGGAACTCCAGGGTCGTGCCACCATTCCAAGAGTTCCCCAGATGTCTCAGTCCATTCCAGAGGAACCTGTTTTCCCTGCACTGCCACGACTTTCACGCCGAGGATCGTCTCACACCAAGGTGGCATGTGGGACAGCCCTGTGGGAAAGCCTCATGGGAAAGCCTAGAGGGAAAGCCACAGATCCCTTGATCCACGCGACGGGAAGCGTGACACTGCTGCTACCGCTCAGGAGGAAAGCGCACGTGCATGCCCCCACTCGAGACGAGGACTGACTCCCCTGGGGAGACTCCAGAAGTACCACAAGATCCATGTCAGCACTGGAGAGGAATCTTCAGGTTCCAGCCCCGACTTCACACAAGGTCTTAGGCCCCGGCATCGACAGGAGAGGAATCCTGAGAGGCCCCCTAGAAACTTGAATGGGGACTGGCCTTTCCTGAGGCCACCAGAGCTGGCCCCTGAGGTCCCCGTCGTAAGTCGAGAGCACCTGCCGCAAACTCCGAGAAAATCCAGGAGGTTCTCCCCTCCAGGCGAGATGAGGCCCGATTTCCACTGAGGTGTCTCGAGGCTAATCACACCTAACCTCTGGAACTTCCAAAAGGTACTTTACACCCTTGCTGCAACTCAAGAAGTTCCCCGACATACCCGTCTCCACTCGAGAATAAGCAAGATGGTCCCCCCCACATCCACAGGAGGCGCGTTTCCGCCTCGTCGCTCGAGATGAGGGATCCTTTCCTTCCGGGGGCCAGCGTGAGGAATTCCGCCTATGGCAAAGGTCATGAGGAAGGAGGCTTGGCATGCGCAAAGGCGTGATCAAGCCTCAGGTAACCCCCTGTTCCCGAGCATCGAACCCCAAAACCAGAGTCTGTTTTATGCTCTCACCTACACTTCTGACTTTACGGGGGCTCTCCCCCATAACTGTTTCTCGGGAGAAGAAGTAAACGTGCAGCTTCAAGGCAATAAATATTCTTGGGCATGACAAGAGTGTTTCAGCTTGCCGACTCCTCTGAAGGTTATCTAGCCCACCTTTATAGGTTTGTCCGGCCACATGTGATTGTTTACAGCCTCCCAACCTGAGAGGCATGAGATGTTTTAGACTTACTAAAGGCAAATTATTTTGGGGAGTTAGAAATTATTAGTATAGTTGGTTAGGAATTATATTGGTGAAGGGTTCTTCATTTGTTGTGTCAAAAATTGCTGCTAATTCCCTGCTCTGGGTGGGACAAGGATATTTTAGGTCAAACCTCTCTGCTGACAGACCAGCTTGTGTGACAGGATTATCCATACTGCTGCCACTAGGCACAAGATTGTTTACTACCTCTCAACTGTAAACAGCACAGAGAGTTTTGGAGTATTTTGAGAGTCTTAATTAGCATAGGACTTTTTCTTCTTGTTGAGTCAATGATTGCCACCAGGCCTCCATATCCTTAGGCACTTGGGAATATATTAATCAATGTATTTGGAATATAGCAAAGGAAATATAGCAGTTTTTGATGTTAGCAATACTAGACTTTTTGAGTTAATGGATTTTCACTTTTGTAATAGATCACTGTACTTTGTTATATATCACTGTGTCCTTTCTATGTAAGAATGTAACTTTATCATATCTTAAGACTAAATAGATCTTAAGGGGAGAATTGATGAAAGGATTTTCATTTGTTAGGCTGATGTTTGCTGATAAATCTCCATGTTCCCTACCCTTATAATGAATATAACTAGTATATAGGAGAAATAAGTATTAACCTTTAAGCATATAGGAGAAATAAGAATTCACCTTTAAGACTAATCATGTTAACCTTGGGTTAAATAAATTCCTTTCTTGATTTGGTAACTCACTACCACCCTCACCCTATAGGAATGTAACTTTATTTGGAGGGTGGTGCCTGGTTTAAGAAAAAACACCCTTGGAAGAAATAAGTTTATTTGGTTATCAGAAAGAAAGGATCATAAAATGTCAGCAGGTCTCATTCATGGCCAGAAGATGATGTAAGATCCCTAAGACCTTTTTTTTTATACATTTATGTGAAGCACCTGATTTTGATAAAGGTCAGGATGCCGACTCCTGCGTGACTCTGTATTCATCCCTATGTGTAACAAGAGGTATACAAGCAAAACCAAAAATAAAGAAATCAGATCAGTTTCCGGAAAGACTGATTCCCCCATGTCGCTTCTTTTTTGCTCCCGTTTTTCTGGCTGAATTCTCTACTGGAGGATGGATGCTATTCCACGTAATCCAAGTTATTCAGCCTCTTTTTCTCCAATAATCTTCCTACTACACTATCCATTTCTAATCTCTTTATATCTGGGATTAAATATGTATATTTCCAAAGACGACGACTACGTCCCCACCTTCGAATCACCCTGGATCCACCGGGGCTGGACCACGGCACTTTCCCTGCTTGGTCGGGAAAGAATTCCCGGCGTTCCCACCGCATCTCAAGAAGAGGCGCTCTCCACAGGAAAGGCGAGAGGAACTCCAGGGTCGTGCCACAATTCCAAGAGTCCCCCAGATGTCTCAGTCCATTCCAGAGGAACCTGTTTTCCCTGCACTGCCTTGATTTTCACGCCGAGGATCGACTGGCACCACGGTGGCACGTGGGACAGCGATGTGGGAAAGCCTCGTGGGAAAGCCTCGAGGGAAAGCCCGTGGGAAATACCTCGAGGGAAAGACACAGATCTCTTGATCCACGCGACGGGCAGCGTGACACTGCTACTGCAGCTCGGGAGGTAAGCGTTCTTGCATGATCCCGCTGAGAAGAGGACTGACACCCCTGGGGAGACTCAAGAAGTACCCCAAGAACCATGTCAGCACGGGAGAGGAATCCTCAGGTACCGGCTCGACTTCACACAAGGTCTTAGGCCCCACCATCGACGGGAGAGGAATCCCGAGAGGCCCCGTAGCCACTCGGATGGGAACTGGCCTTTCCTGACGCCACCAGAGCGGGTCCCTGAGGTCCCAGCGTACGTTGAGAACACCTGCCACAATTCGAGAAAATCCAGGAGGTTCTCCCTCCAGGCAAGATGAGGCCAATTTCCGCTGAGGCTCTCGAGGCTAATCACACCTAAACTCTGGAAATTCCAAAGGTTCCTTCACAACCTTGCTGAAACTCAAGAAGTTCCCCGACATACCGTCTCCACTCCAGAGGAAGCACGAGGGTCCCGCCCACATCCAGAGGAGCCCCGTTTCTGCCTCGGACCTCGAGATGACGGATCCTTTCCCTGCTTGGTCGGGAAAGAATTCCCGGCGTTCCCGTCCCATCTCAAGAGGAGGCGCTCTCCACAGGAAAGGCGAGCGGAACTCCAGGGTCGTACCACCATTCCAAGAGTCCCCCAGATGTCTCAGTCCATTCCAGAGGAACCTGTTTTCCCTGCACTGCCTCGACTTTCAAGCCGAGGATCGACTCACACCATGGTGGCAGGTGGGACAGCCCTGTGGGAAAGACTCTTGGGAAAGCCTTGAAGGAAAGACTTGAGTGAAAGCTACAGATCCCTTGACCACGCGTTAGGAAGCGTGACACTGCTGCTACAGCTCGGGAGGAAAGCGCACGTGCATGCCCACACTCGAGACGAGGACTGACTTCCCTGGGGAGACTCCAGAAGTACCCCAAGAACCATGTCAGCACTGGAGAGGAATCCTCAGGATCCGGCCTCGACTCCACACAAGGTCTTAGGCCCCGGCATCGACCCAAGAGGAATCCGAGAGTCCCCCCTGGCAACTTGCATGGGGACTGGCCTTTCCTGAGGCCACGAGACCGGGTCCCTGAGGTCCCCGTCGTAATTCGAGAGCACCTGCCGTAACTCGAGAAAATCCAGGAGATTCTCCCTACAGGCAAAATGAGGCCTATTTCCACTGACGCATCTAGAGGCTAAGCACACCTAACCTCTGGAACTTCCAATGGTTCCTTCACACACTTGCTGCAACTCAAGAGCTTTCCCGACATACCCGTCTACACTCAAAGGAAGCACGAGGGTCCCGCCCACATCCAGAGAAGCCCCGATCCCCCCTCGAGGCTCCAAAGGAGAGATCTTTTAACTGCTTGAATTTCCCGAGTCGAAGACCTTGTGTTGAGTTGGGACGGGAAACTGAGGATTCCTCTCCAGTGCTGACGTGGATTTTTGGGTACTTCTGGACTCTCCCAGGGGAGTCAGTCCTCGTCTCGAGTGGGGAAATGCACGTGGGCTTTCCTCCCTAACGGTGGCAGCAGTGTCATGCTACCCGACGGGTGGATCAAGGGATGTGTGGCTTTCCCTGTAGGATTTCCCATGAGGCTTTCCCACGAGGCTAACACACAGGGCTGTCCCACGTGCCACCGTGGTGTGAGTCGATCCTCGGCGTGACAGTCAAGGCAGTGCAGGTAAAAGAGTTTCCTTTGGAATGGACTCAGTCCTCTGGGGGACTCTTGGAATGGTGGCACGACCCTGGAGTTCCTCTCGCCTTTCCTGTGGAGAGCGCTTCCTCTTGAGATGCGACGGGAATGCCGGGAATTCTTTCCCGAAACACGCAGGGAAAGGATCCCTCATCTCGAGCTACAAGGAGGAAAAGGGCCTCCTCTGGATGTGCAAGGGACGCTCGCGGTTCCTCTCGAGTGGACAAGGGTATGTCGGGGAACTTCTTGAGTTGCAGCAAGGGTGTGAAGGACCTATGGAAGTTCCAAAGGTTAGATGTGATTAGCCTCGAGTCGCCTCAGCGGAAATGGGCCTCATCTAGCCTGGAGGGGAGAATCTCCAGGATTTTTCTCGAGTTGCGGTAGGTGCTCTCGATTTACGACGGGGACCACAGGGACCCTATCTGGTGGCCTCAGGAAAGGCCACTCTCCGTGCGAGTTGCTTATTGGCCTCTCGGATTCCTCTCCTTCAATGCTGGGGCCTAAGACCTTTTGTGAAGTCGGGCCGTAAACTGAGAATTATTCTCCAGTGCTGACATGGATCTTGGGGTACTTCTGGAGTCTCCCCAGGGGAGTCAGTCCTCGTCTCGAGTGGGGGCATGCACGTGCGCTTTCCTCCGAGCTGTGGAAGCAGTGTCACGCTTCCCATCGCGTGGATCAAGGATCTGTGCTTTCCCTTGAGGCTTTCCTCAAGGCTTTCCCACGAGGCTTTCCTACGAGGCTTTACCACAGGGCTGTCCCACGTGCCACTGTGGTTTGAGTCGATCTTCGGCGTGAAAGTCGAGGCAGTTTGGGGAAAACAGGTTCCTCTGAAATGGACTGAGACATCTGGGGGACTCTTGGAATGGTGGCCTGACTGGAGTACCTATCCCCTTTCCTGTGGAGAGGGCCTCCTCTTGAGATGCGACGGGAACCTCGGGAATTCTTTTTCGACCAAGTAGGGAAAGGATCCCTCATCTCGAGCAAAGAGGCGGAAACGGGGCTCCTTTGGATGTGGGCGGGACCTTCTGCTTCCTCTCGAGTGCATACGGGTATATCGGGGAACTTCTTGAGTTGCAGCAAGGGTGTGAAGGAACCTTTGGACGGTCCAGGGGGTAGGTGTGATTGGCCTCGAGATGCTTCAGCAATAATGCGCCTCTGCTCGCCTGGAGGGGAGAACCTCCAGGATTTTCTCGACTTGCGGCAGGTGCTCTCGACTTACGACGGGGACCTCAGGGACCCGCTCTGGTGGCCTCAGGAAAGGCAGGTCCCCATGCGAGTTGCTAGGGGACCTCCCTGGATTCCTCTACCGTAGATGCCGGAACCTAAGACCTTGTCTGGAGTTGGGGCGGAACCTGAGGATTCCTCTCCAGGCCTGACATGGATCTTGGGGTACTTCTGGAGTCTCCCAGGCGATTCAGTCCTCATCTCGAGTGGGGCATGCACGTGCGCTTTCCTCCCCGAGCTCTAGCACCAGTGTCAGTCTTCC
>NW_017193043.1:0-9995 GCF_001704415.2 Capra hircus
CCTTCGCCTGGATCAAGGGATCTGTGGCTTTCCCTCGAGGCTTTCCCACGAGGTTTTCCCACAGGGATGTCCCACGTGCCACGTGGTGTGAGTCCATTCAGGAAAAGTCGAGACAGTGCAGGGAAAACAGGTTTCCCTGGAATGGACTGAGACATCTGGGAGACTCTGGGAATGGTGGCACGACCCTGGAGTTCCTCTCGCCATTCCTGTAGAGAGCGCCTCCTCTTGAGATGCGACGGAAAACGCCGGGAATTCTTTCCCGACCACGCAGGGAAAGGATCCCTCCTCTCGAGCTAGCAGGCGGAAACGGGGCCTCTGGATATGGGCGGGACCTGGGATTCCTCTTGAGTAGAGACGGGTATGTCAGGGAACTTCTTGAGTTGCAGCAAGGGTGTGAAGGACCCTTTGGAAGTTCCAGAGTTTAAGTGTGATTACCCCCTTGTTGCCTCAGCGGAAATGGGCCTCATCTCGCCTGGATTGGGGAACCTCCTGGATTTTCTCGAGTTGCGGCAGGTGCTCTCGACTTACGATGGGGACCTCAGGGACCCACCCTGGTGCCCTCAGGAAAGGCCAGTCCCCATGGGAATTGCTCTGGGCCCTCTCGGGATTCCTCTCCCCCGTAGATTCCGGGGTCTAGACCTTTGTGTGGAGTCCGTGCCGGAACCTGAGCATTCCTCTCCAGTGCTGACATGGATCTTGGGGTACTTCTGGAGTCTCCCCAGGGGAGTCAGTCCTCATCTCGAGTGGGGCCATGCACGTGCGATTTCCTCCCGATCTGTAGCAGCAGTGTCATGCTTTCTTCGCGTGGATCAAGGGATCTGTGTCTTTCCCTCGATGCTTTCCCACGAGGCTTTCCCACAGAGCTGTCCCACGTGCCACCGTTTTGTGAGTCGATCCTCGGCTTGAAAGTCGAGGCAGTGCAGGGAAAACAGGTTTCCCTGGAATGGACTGAGACATCTGGGTGACTCTGGGAATGGTGGCACGACCCTGGAGTTTCTCTGGCCTTTCCTGTGCAGAGCGCCTCTTCTTGAGATACGACGGTAATGCCGGGAATTCTTTCCCGACCACGCAGGGAAAGGATCCCTCCTCTCGGTCTAGGAGGAGGAAACGGGGCTCCTCTGGATATGGGCGGAACTCTCGTGCTTCCTATCGAGTGGAGACGGGTATGTCGGGGAACTTCTTGAGTTGCAGCAAGGGTGTGAAGGACCCTTTGGAAGTTCCAGATGTTAGATGTGATTAGCCTCGAGATGCCTCAGCAGAAATGGGCCTCATCTCGCCTGGAGGAGAGAACCTCCTGGATTTTCTAGAGTTGCGGCAGGTGCTCTCAACTTACGACGGGGACCTCAGGGACCCGTTCTGGTGGCCTCAGGAAAGGCCAGTCCCCATGCGAGTTGCTCGGGGCCTCTCGGGATTCCTCTCCCGTCGATGCCAGGCCTAAGATCTTGTGTGGAGTCGGTGCCGGAACCTGAGGATTCCTCTCCAGTGCTGACATGGATCTTGGGGTACTTCTGGAGTCTCCCCAGGGCAGTCAGTCCTCTACTCGAGTGGGGCATACACGTGCGCTTTCCTCCCGAGCTGTAGCAGCAGTGTCACGCTTCCTTCGCGTGTATCAACTGATCTGTGGCTTTGCCTCGAGGCTTTCGCAAGAGGCTTTCCCACGAGGCTTTCCCACAGGGCTGTCCCACGTGCCACTGTGGTGTGAGTCGATCCTCGGCTTGAAAGTCGAGGCAGTGCAGGGAATACAGGTTTCCCTGGAATGGACTGAGACATCTGGGGGACTCTGGGAATGGGGGCACGACTCTGGAGTTCCTCTCGTTTTTCCTCTGGAGAGCGCCTCCTCTTGATGTGGGACGGGGAATGCCGCGAATTCTTTCCCGACCACGCAGGGAAAGGATCAAACCTCTCGAGCAATGAGGAGGAAACGTGGCTCCTCTGGATGTGGGCGGGACTTTCCTGCTTCCTCTCTCGAGTGGAGACGGGTATGTCGGGGAACTTCTTGAGTTGCAGCAAGGGTGTGAAGGACCCTTTGGAAGTTCCATAGGTTAGGTTTGATTAGCCTCGAGACGTCTCAGCGGAAATGGGCCTCATCTCGCCTGGAGGGGAGAACCTCCTGGATTTTCTCGAGTTGCGACAGGTGCTCTCGACTTACGACGGGGACCTCAGGGACCCGCTCTGGTGGCCTCAGAAAAGGCCAGTCCCCATGCGAGTTGCTCGGGTGCCTCTCGGTTTCCTCTCCCGTCGATGCCGGGGCCTAAGACCTTGTGTGGCTTCGGTGCCGGAATCTGAGGATTCCTCTTCAGTGCTGACATGCTTCTTGGGGTACTTCTGGAGTCTCCCCAGGGGAGTCAGTCCTCGTCTCGAGTGGGGGCATGCACGTGAGCTTTCCTCCCGAGCTGTAGCAGCAGTGTCAGGCATCCCTTCGCCTGGATCAAGGGATCTGTGGCTTTCCCTCGAGGCTTTCCCACGAGGCTTTCCCACGAGGTTTTCCCACAGGGATGTCCCACGTGCCACCGTGGTGTGAGTCCATTCTCGCTAGAAAGTCGAGACAGTGCAGGGAAAACAGGTTTCCCTGGAATGGACTGAGACATCTGGGAGACTCTGGGAATGGTGGCACGACCCTGGAGTTCCTCTCGCCATTCCTGTAGAGAGCGCCTCCTCTTGAGATGCGACGGGAACGCCGGGAATTCTTTCCCGACCACGCAGGGAAAGGATCCCTCCTCTCGAGCTAGCAGGCGGAAACGGGGCCACTCTGGATATGGGCGGGACCCTTGGGATCTCTTGAGTAGAGACGGGTATGTCAGGGAACTTCTTGAGTTGCAGCAAGGGTGTGAAGGACCCTTTGGAAGTTCCAGAGTTTAAGTGTGATTACCCCCTTGTTGCCTCAGCGGAAATGGGCCTCATCTCGCCTGGATTGGGGAACCTCCTGGATTTTCTCGAGTTGCGGCAGGTGCTCTCGACTTACGATGGGGACCTCAGGGACCCACCCTGGTGCCCTCAGGAAAGGCCAGTCCCCATGGGAATTGCTCTGGGCCCTCTCGGGATTCCTCTCCGTAGATTCCGGGGTCTAGACCTTGTGTGGAGTCCGTGCCGGAACCTGAGCATTCCTCTCCAGTGCTGACATGGATCTTGGGGTACTTCTGGAGTCTCCCCAGGGGTCAGTCCTCATCTCGAGTGGGGCCATGCACGTGCGATTTCCTCCCGATCTGTAGCAGCAGTGTCATGCTTCTCTTCGCGTGGATCAAGGGATCTGTGTCTTTCCCTCGATGCTTTCCCACGAGGCTTTCCCACAGAGCTGTCCCACGTGCCACCGTTTTGTGAGTCGATCCTCGGCTTGAAAGTCGAGGCAGTGCAGGGAAAACAGGTTTCCCTGGAATGGACTGAGACATCTGGGTGACTCTGGGAATGGTGGCACGACCCTGGAGTTTCTCTGGCCTTTCCTGTGCAGAGCGCCTCTTCTTGAGATACGACGGTAATGCCGGGAATTCTTTCCCGACCACGCAGGGAAAGGATCCCTCCTCTCGGTCTAGGAGGAGGAAACGGGGCTCCTCTGGATATGGGCGGAACTCTCGTGCTTCCTATCGAGTGGAGACGGGTATGTCGGGGAACTTCTTGAGTTGCAGCAAGGGTGTGAAGGACCCTTTGGAAGTTCCAGATGTTAGATGTGATTAGCCTCGAGATGCCTCAGCAGAAATGGCCTCATCTCGCCTGGAGGAGAGAACCTCCTGGATTTTCTAGAGTTGCGGCAGGTGCTCTCAACTTACGACGGGACCTCAGGGACCCGTTCTGGTGGCCTCAGGAAAGGCCAGTCCCCATGCGAGTTGCTCGGGGCCTCTCGGGATTCCTCTCCCGTCGATGCCAGGGCCTAAGATCTTGTGTGGAGTCGGTGCCGGAACCTGAGGATTCCTCTCCAGTGCTGACATGGATCTTGGGGTACTTCTGGAGTCTCCCCAGGGCAGTCAGTCCTCTACTCGAGTGGGGGCATACACGTGCGCTTTCCTCCCGAGCTGTAGCAGCAGTGTCACGCTTCCTTCGCGTGTATCAACTGATCTGTGGCTTTGCCTCGAGGCTTTCGCAAGAGGCTTTCCCACGAGGCTTTCCCACAGGGCTGTCCCACGTGCCACTGTGGTGTGAGTCGATCCTCGGCTTGAAAGTCGAGGCAGTGCAGGGAATACAGGTTTCCCTGGAATGGACTGAGACATCTGGGGGACTCTGGAATGGGGGCACGACTCTGGAGTTCCTCTCGTTTTTCCTCTGGAGAGCGCCTCCTCTTGATGTGGGACGGGAATGCCGCGAATTCTTTCCCGACCACGCAGGGAAAGGATCAAACCTCTCGAGCAATGAGGAGGAAACGTGGCTCCTCTGGATGTGGGCGGGACTTTCCTGCTTCCTCTCGAGTGGAGACGGGTATGTCGGGGAACTTCTTGAGTTGCAGCAAGGGTGTGAAGGACCCTTTGGAAGTTCCATAGGTTAGGTTTGATTAGCCTCGAGACGTCTCAGCGGAAATGGGCCTCATCTCGCCTGGAGGGGAGAACCTCCTGGATTTTCTCGAGTTGCGACAGGTGCTCTCGACTTACGACGGGGACCTCAGGGACCCGCTCTGGTGGCCTCAGAAAAGGCCAGTCCCCATGCGAGTTGCTCGGTGCCTCTCGGGTTTCCTCTCCCGTCGATGCCGGGCCTAAGACCTTGTGTGGCTTCGGTGCCGGAATCTGAGGATTCCTCTTCAGTGCTGACATGCTTCTTGGGGTACTTCTGGAGTCTCCCAGGGGAGTCAGTCCTCGTCTCGAGTGGGGGCATGCACGTGAGCTTTCCTCCCGAGCTGTAGCAGCAGTGTCAGGCATCCCTTCGCCTGGATCAAGGGATCTGTGGCTTTCCCTCGAGGCTTTCCCACGAGGCTTTCCCACGAGGTTTCCCACAGGGATGTCCCACGTGCCACCGTGGTGTGAGTCCATTCTCGGCTAGAAAGTCGAGACAGTGCAGGGAAAACAGGTTTCCCTGGAATGGACTGAGACATCTGGGAGACTCTGGGAATGGTGGCACGACCCTGGAGTTCCTCTCGCCATTCCTGTAGAGAGCGCCTCCTCTTGAGATGCGACGGGAACGCCGGGAATTCTTTCCCGACCACGCAGGGAAAGGATCCCTCCTCTCGAGCTAGCAGGCGGAAACGGGCCCACTCTGGATATGGGCGGGACCCTTGGGATCCTCTTGAGTAGAGACGGGTATGTCAGGGAACTTCTTGAGTTGCAGCAAGGGTGTGAAGGACCCTTTGGAAGTTCCAGAGTTTAAGTGTGATTACCCCCTTGTTGCCTCAGCGGAAATGGGCCTCATCTCGCCTGGATTGGGGAACCTCCTGGATTTTCTCGAGTTGCGGCAGGTGCTCTCGACTTACGATGGGGACCTCAGGGACCCACCCTGGTGCCCTCAGGAAAGGCCAGTCCCCATGGGAATTGCTCTGGGGCCTCTCGGGATTCCTCTCCCGTAGATTCCGGGGTCTAGACCTTGTGTGGAGTCCGTGCCGGAACCTGAGCATTCCTCTCCAGTGCTGACATGGATCTTGGGGTACTTCTGGAGTCTCCCCAGGGGAGTCAGTCCTCATCTCGAGTGGGGCCATGCACGTGCGATTTCCTCCCGATCTGTAGCAGCAGTGTCATGCTTCTCTTCGCGTGGATCAAGGGATCTGTGTCTTTCCCTCGATGCTTTCCCACGAGGCTTTCCCACAGAGCTGTCCCACGTGCCACCGTTTTGTGAGTCGATCCTCGGCTTGAAAGTCGAGGCAGTGCAGGGAAAACAGGTTTCCCTGGAATGGACTGAGACATCTGGGTGACTCTGGGAATGGTGGCACGACCCTGGAGTTTCTCTGGCCTTTCCTGTGCAGAGCGCCTCTTCTTGAGATACGACGGTAATGCCGGGAATTCTTTCCCGACCACGCAGGGAAAGGATCCCTCCTCTCGGTCTAGGAGGAGGAAACGGGGCTCCTCTGGATATGGGCGGAACTCTCGTGCTTCCTATCGAGTGGAGACGGGTATGTCGGGGAACTTCTTGAGTTGCAGCAAGGGTGTGAAGGACCCTTTGGAAGTTCCAGATGTTAGATGTGATTAGCCTCGAGATGCCTCAGCAGAAATGGGCCTCATCTCGCCTGGAGGAGAGAACCTCCTGGATTTTCTAGAGTTGCGGCAGGTGCTCTCAACTTACGACGGGGACCTCAGGGACCCGTTCTGGTGGCCTCAGGAAAGGCCAGTCCCCATGCGAGTTGCTCGGGGGCCTCTCGGGATTCCTCTCCCGTCGATGCCAGGGCCTAAGATCTTGTGTGGAGTCGGTGCCGGAACCTGAGGATTCCTCTCCAGTGCTGACATGGATCTTGGGGTACTTCTGGAGTCTCCCCAGGGCAGTCAGTCCTCTACTCGAGTGGGGGCATACACGTGCGCTTTCCTCCCGAGCTGTAGCAGCAGTGTCACGCTTCCTTCGCGTGTATCAACTGATCTGTGGCTTTGCCTCGAGGCTTTCGCAAGAGGCTTTCCCACGAGGCTTTCCCACAGGGCTGTCCCACGTGCCACTGTGGTGTGAGTCGATCCTCGGCTTGAAAGTCGAGGCAGTGCAGGGAATACAGGTTTCCCTGGAATGGACTGAGACATCTGGGGGACTCTGGGAATGGGGGCACGACTCTGGAGTTCCTCTCGTTTTTCCTCTGGAGAGCGCCTCCTCTTGATGTGGGACGGGAATGCCGCGAATTCTTTCCCGACCACGCAGGGAAAGGATCAAACCTCTCGAGCAATGAGGAGGAAACGTGGCTCCTCTGGATGTGGGGGACTTTCCTGCTTCCTCTCGAGTGGAGACGGGTATGTCGGGGAACTTCTTGAGTTGCAGCAAGGGTGTGAAGGACCCTTTGGAAGTTCCATAGGTTAGGTTTGATTAGCCTCGAGACGTCTCAGCGGAAATGGGCCTCATCTCGCCTGGAGGGGAGAACCTCCTGGATTTTTCTCGAGTTGCGACAGGTGCTCTCGACTTACGACGGGGACCTCAGGGACCCGCTCTGGTGGCCTCAGAAAAGGCCAGTCCCCATGCGAGTTGCTCGGGTGCCTCTCGGGTTTCCTCTCCCCGTCGATGCCGGGGCCTAAGACCTTGTGTGGCTTCGGCCGGAATCTGAGGATTCCTCTTCAGTGCTGACATGCTTCTTGGGGTACTTCTGGAGTCTCCCCAGGGGAGTCAGTCCTCGTCTCGAGTGGGGGGCATGCACGTGAGCTTTCCTCCCGAGCTGTAGCAGCAGTGTCAGGCATCCCTTCGCCTGGATCAAGGGATCTGTGGCTTTCCCTCGAGGCTTTCCCACGAGGCTTTCCCACGAGGTTTTCCCACAGGGATGTCCCACGTGCCACCGTGGTGTGAGTCCATTCTCGGCTAGAAAGTCGAGACAGTGCAGGGAAAACAGGTTTCCCTGGAATGGACTGAGACATCTGGGAGACTCTGGGAATGGTGGCACGACCCTGGAGTTCCTCTCGCCATTCCTGTAGAGAGCGCCTCCTCTTGAGATGCGACGGGAACGCCGGGAATTCTTTCCCGACCACGCAGGGAAAGGATCCCTCCTCTCGAGCTAGCAGGCGGAAACGGGGCCACTCTGGATATGGGCGGGACCCTTGGGATCCTCTGAGTAGAGACGGGTATGTCAGGGAACTTCTTGAGTTGCAGCAAGGGTGTGAAGGACCCTTTGGAAGTTCCAGAGTTTAAGTGTGATTACCCCCTTGTTGCCTCAGCGGAAATGGGCCTCATCTCGCCTGGATTGGGGAACCTCCTGGATTTTCTCGAGTTGCGGCAGGTGCTCTCGACTTACGATGGGGACCTCAGGGACCCACCCTGGTGCCCTCAGGAAAGGCCAGTCCCCATGGGAATTGCTCTGGGGCCTCTCGGGATTCCTCTCCCGTAGATTCCGGGGTCTAGACCTTGTGTGGAGTCCGTGCCGGAACCTGAGCATTCCTCTCCAGTGCTGACATGGATCTTGGGGTACTTCTGGAGTCTCCCCAGGGGAGTCAGTCCTCATCTCGAGTGGGGCCATGCACGTGCGATTTCCTCCCGATCTGTAGCAGCAGTGTCATGCTTCTCTTCGCGTGGATCAAGGGATCTGTGTCTTTCCCTCGATGCTTTCCCACGAGGCTTTCCCACAGAGCTGTCCCACGTGCCACCGTTTTGTGAGTCGATCCTCGGCTTGAAAGTCGAGGCAGTGCAGGGAAAACAGGTTTCCCTGGAATGGACTGAGACATCTGGGTGACTCTGGGAATGGTGGCACGACCCTGGAGTTTCTCTGGCCTTTCCTGTGCAGAGCGCCTCTTCTTGAGATACGACGGTAATGCCGGGAATTCTTTCCCGACCACGCAGGGAAAGGATCCCTCCTCTCGGTCTAGGAGGAGGAAACGGGGCTCCTCTGGATATGGGCGGAACTCTCGTGCTTCCTATCGAGTGGAGACGGGTATGTCGGGGAACTTCTTGAGTTGCAGCAAGGGTGTGAAGGACCCTTTGGAAGTTCCAGATGTTAGATGTGATTAGCCTCGAGATGCCTCAGCAGAAATGGGCCTCATCTCGCCTGGAGGAGAAACCTCCTGGATTTTCTAGAGTTGCGGCAGGTGCTCTCAACTTACGACGGGGACCTCAGGGACCCGTTCTGGTGGCCTCAGGAAAGGCCAGTCCCCATGCGAGTTGCTCGGGGGCCTCTCGGGATTCCTCTCCCGTCGATGCCAGGGCCTAAGATCTTGTGTGGAGTCGGTGCCGGAACCTGAGGATTCCTCTCCAGTGCTGACATGGATCTTGGGGTACTTCTGGAGTCTCCCCAGGGCAGTCAGTCCTCTACTCGAGTGGGGGCATACACGTGCGCTTTCCTCCCGAGCTGTAGCAGCAGTGTCACGCTTCCTTCGCGTGTATCAACTGATCTGTGGCTTTGCCTCGAGGCTTTCGCAAGAGGCTTTCCCACGAGGCTTTCCCACAGGGCTGTCCCACGTGCCACTGTGGTGTGAGTCGATCCTCGGCTTGAAAAGTCGAGGCAGTGCAGGGAATACAGGTTTCCCTGGAATGGACTGAGACATCTGGGGGACTCTGGGAATGGGGGCACGACTCTGGAGTTCCTCTCGTTTTTCCTCTGGAGAGCGCCTCCTCTTGATGTGGGACGGGAATGCCGCGAATTCTTTCCCGACCACGCAGGGAAAGGATCAAACCTCTCGAGCAATGAGGAGGAAACGTGGCTCCTCTGGATGTGGGCGGGACTTTCCTGCTTCCTCTCGAGTGGAGACGGGTATGTCGGGGAACTTCTTGAGTTGCAGCAAGGGTGTGAAGGACCCTTTGGAAGTTCCATAGGTTAGGTTTGATTAGCCTCGAGACGTCTCAGCGGAAATGGGCCTCATCTCGCCTGGAGGGGAGAACCTCCTGGATTTTCTCGAGTTGCGACAGGTGCTCTCGACTTACGACGGGGACCTCAGGGACCCGCTCTGGTGGCCTCAGAAAAGGCCAGTCCCATGCGAGTTGCTCGGGTGCCTCTCGGTTTCCTCTCCCGTCGATGCCGGGGCCTAAGACCTTGTGTGGCTTCGGTGCCGGAATCTGAGGATTCCTCTTCAGTGCTGACATGCTTCTTGGGGTACTTCTGGAGTCTCCCCAGGGGAGTCAGTCCTCGTCTCGAGTGGGGGCATGCACGTGAGCTTTCCTCCCGAGCTGTAGCAGCAGTGTCAGGCATCCTTCGCCTGGATCAAGGGATCTGTGGCTTTCCCTCGAGGCTTTCCCACGAGGCTTTCCCACGAGGTTTTTCCCACAGGGATGTCCCACGTGCCACCGTGGTGTGAGTCCATTCTCGCTAGAAAGTCGAGACAGTGCAGGGAAAACAGGTTTCCTGGAATGGACTGAGACATCTGGGAGACTCTGGGAATGGTGGCACGACCCTGGAGTTCCTCTCGCCATTCCTGTAGAGAGCGCCTCCTCTTGAGATGCGACGGGAACGCCGGGAATTCTTTCCCGACCACGCAGGGAAA